>NW_015505367.1:787191-800812 GCF_001515645.1 Sinocyclocheilus grahami
AGTACTGAATGCTGCACGCACGCGCAGCGTTGTTAAGGTAACATTTGGTCAGTCATTCCCTTCGCCAAAGGAGTTTCAAACGCTTATGCGAGACAGTAATACCCTGCACCCTTCAAAGAACACACTTCAAGGGCTCTGCCCTTCGAAGGGAGTAGGGCATAGGGATGCTCACTTCTGTTTGGAATTCGCCGCATGTCTCTTGCATCACCGCAGAGGCGCAGACGCACTCTCTCGTTTCATTCAAATGCAGCTTGCCGTCTTGCGCCTCAGTTTTTGATTGTATTGAAAATGAAATCAGAGGAATTTAGTATTAATACTACTATAATTTTGCTGTAGTGATCATATTGTCCTGACGATTGTTTTGTACACTGTTCATAATGGATTTATAAACGGGTAAGATTAATCTCAATTCAATATTTCATATCCCCGTATTTATATATTATTTTAGGTAAACAAAAAAAAAATTGTGTAATAAGTTAACTATGAATATACAATACATTATCCCTTAAATGTCAACCTTATAGTTTGAACGTTTGTTCGTCTTGGCTCAAAGCCACTTGCTGAGAACTTTTCTTCGCGGAAGCTTTGTGTTAATTACAAGTGAGATAACAAAATATTTAATCTCTTATCAATATTTTTTGTATTAGTATAATATTTATAATTTTTGGTATTGAGGTGCATTCGCTATATAACAGTGGGTGCTGGTCACAATGATGGCTGAGCAAATTTGATGCGTTTCCCCCTTTTGCAGTGACTTTATTCTTGCAAGATCAGCAGACAGGGTGACCGTCCTCGATTAAATTGCCTTCCGGACTCTTGTAAAAGCCAAAATACAACCAGACCACCGATTTGGTACTCTTAGATGGCTGAAAAATCTCCCGAGCGCTGTCACTGCCTTCTGCCATTTCATCTCGTGCAAAAAACAACAACAACAACATTGCATGCTGCTTCTGCGTCAGACTGATGCTGGCTGGACAGGATTTACCGCGAGTTTTCAAAATTGCGATAATTAAACACGGGTTTGATGATAATTAAATTTTAAACGGTAATACTAACCGTCAGGGCATTTTATCGTGATTTATCGTAAAACCGGTAATCGTTCCATCCCTAAATTACACCATTTCAAACATTTTATCTGCGTTCTATGTTCTGTAAAAAAAAAATTAATATCGGCGGCATATTCGCCCGATACCGATTTATCGGCGACAGGCTCATATCGGCCGATAATATCGGCAAAACGATATATTGGTCGGGCTCTAGACAGGACCCTTTCCCTCTGTATAGCTCTGGCTGAATTCCTTATGTACTTCCTGCAAGTGTTTCTTTTTTTTATGTACTGTTTTTGCCCCCCGCATGATTTTGTCCATGAGGCCAGCAGAACTCCCAACATGTTGTTCTCACATGGCCAAATACAGATGTTCTCCCTGTTTTCTCGGTCTTTAGGAAGTTCACTCTCTGCTCTGGGCCGATGTGCTCTATCTGAATGTCAGAGAATGTACCAATGCACTCCTACATGTTTTTTCCTTCCTTTTCCTTAAATGCTCTAGTACACATTCAGGAACACAAGCTCTATTGTGCAGAAAATTGCAAGTGGACAGTTGAATGTGAAGACGCCACCGATATCCTAGTTGCAGAGCACCCAGAGATGATAAAGGACTCTGAGAGGGATTCATGGGAGATCTTGTTGCGCTCATCAACCTAAGCTGCTGCATGTGGTTTTTGAACCTTCTTTTGGGCCTCCACACTTTTTGTTGGCCCTTTATATTATTGGGACTTTTGCAAGTCAGACAAAATATCTTGTTTTATTCAAGCAAATACTCTCTGGTGAATACTGTATACTGTTGCTTTAAAGTAATTTCTCTCTTCCATTGTAATGGTTCTGGTGCTTGAATCCTCTGAAAACTCTGAGTATTATGAGAAGTTGAGAAGATACTTAAACTCGGGGTGCACCTGAATTAAATATGGCCAATGCCAATAAATATTTTTGTTATGCCCATTATAACAGTTCCACAACAATTAAATGAAAAATTAAAAAATACTATAATCTCTCTGGTTTTAAATGCACCAAGTAAATTTAGGCATCACGACATTATAAAGTATAGTATGAAAGATGAATGTTAATTGAGGTTTTGTGTAGATTACATTTAAGTAAGTTAGAGTTAGATGATACAAAAGTAATCTAAATGTGAAATTAGGGAAATTGAGCTTAAATGATCCAATATTGACTAATATGGTGAACTTAAACCTTAATAACGTCTGATAACCAATATGGTACTTTTATATTGGGCATCTCTCATTTTTAAAGGCAAAAGTAATTTGATTTGCCATCTTTACACTGTCATAAATAGCTTGATTGATTGGAAAGTGTTTGGGGTTGCTGTGAAAAGCAACATATAAAGGCACAGGATGTGTCCGTCAGCTCTCAAGGGTAGTTTTGTTGTAAAGTGAGATGGGAGGAAACATACAGGTTGACTGTTTTCAGCTTTGTCCTGCTCTGGTGAGGTTTGTTTTCAGTGTATTCTGTGGGTTGTGTTATGCTGTGGTGTTGAAGGATGTCCACATTGTTAACTGTGACACCTGAGGCATTGTGTGATAAGTGATGACTATCTCTCTTTTGTTTTCTGTGTTCAAGGAAACTTTACAATAGCACGTTAATAATGGGGTATATGGTCTCAATTCAAGTTCTGCTTGTCATCAATCTGTTGTTCATTTATATCTACCAGGAGACCTTTAAAGAATGATGGCTGTACTCACAGTGACACGTGGAAGGCCCTCTGATTTATGGCTGTAAAAAAAAAATAGAATTTTGAATATTCGTCGAATTTAAAATAAATATCCACATTTTATGTGCGTTAAGGAGGTAGCCTAATCGGTGACGCACGAGATGCGATAACTATGTAAGTGTCATTGCGTTTTAATGTTTTTGTTAGCCTATCCAGTTGCTGCTGCGTTGTTAATTACAAATATTGGGGGAAAAGAGAACATCAATGCGGAGAAGATCTTGTTTACATCAAAACTGAAACCAAGCCGTTCACACAGAGCGCATATTTTGCGCATTTTCTAGAGGGAAATCTATCACCGTTGCACTCGCGTCTCGCACAAAAGAGCTGCATGTTTAGAAAGCCATGTAAAATTAATGCAAGTTCAACTTTAAAAAAACATATCTCGAGACTTTATGGCGGGGGGTTTTCCCCATCCCACTGCAACTCATGTTTTTAAATGAAAAATGTACTCTGTGTGATTGGCTTTCGGCCCTTTGTATTAAACTATGCATGCGTACATGATGCTGTTTTGTTTATAGTTGTTTAAGCAACTTAATTAATTATAATTAATGGCCTCAGGAGAGAGAATTCAAAAGCTTTTCTTTGCCCTACCTGAAATTATGCATTTTAAATTCGAATATAATTCGACTTTTGATAATATTTAAGTACAAAATTCGAATTTAGTTTTTCAGCCATTTTGACCGCCCTACTCTGATTTGCTGTTGTTTCTGTCACAGACCCATTTCATGTTGTCCTAATGTTGACAGACAGCTGAAGTAAATGATCACAACAGGATGTAGAGCACAACACTCGTGTACCCAAAGTGAAAATCCCTTTCGTTTTCTTTTTAGGTAGAATGATTTCGAAGAAGAATGTATAAATGTTTATTTGAAGCTCCTGTGATTTATGTGTTGATGTGATTTTCAGATTTAAATTTTAAAATGTAAAAAGTTTAATTGCCGAAATCCCATTAAAGTATTACAAGTAATCCACCAATTAGGAAAATCGCTGTTGCCATGGAAATGAAGGCAAAAGAGCTTGGCTGTAGGGTTGTGACGGTGAGGAAATTTTTCCACCGGTTAATCAACGTGTGACAACACCGGTAATACCGTAATCACCGTGGGGGCGGGGCATTCCCTCTTTTCCTCGCTTTTAAATAGCTTATAAAAGTGGTGTGCCCATTTTACTTTCACTTTCAAATAGTGGCAATTCGGAGTAAAGCAATTGTTCGTTTTTAGTTTGTTTGAATTAGCTTAAAAGCACCGTGCGCATTTTACTTTCACTTTTGAATTAACGGCAGTTCGGCGTCGCTTGAATGCAACAACAAAATACAACGTCAAATTCACTTTAGTGTATATATAGAACACAGAACTTTTATTAACAAAACAAATAAAAATACACCATGTTATAGGGCAAGCTATGCCTAATATAAAATAACAAATAACTTGAAAAAAGTTTAATAGGTATACAAAACTGGAAATAAGTAAACATGTATAATATATAACCAAATAAATAAGAAACATATAACGTTTATTAGCAAAACGAATGTCAAATAAAATAAATAAATGACAGTTTAAATAAAGTAAAAATCAGCAAACAATGTGGAACCAATTAAATAAGAAACGAATGTTTAAAAAAACTTCCAAAATCAGCTTAGATAAACGGCAAAAGTCAACAGGCTTTTCAAAATCCAAAATATTGCCAAACAGGTGCTTTTGCATTTCGTTTCGAAACTAAATCAAGTTATTATTGTTCTGCAGTAACATCTTTTTGCACTTTTAAGTGTTCTTTTTACCTTAAATCAAAGTTTGTAGTGTTATAGTTGATTGGTTTGGTTCATGGCTTTGGACAGTTTATTAAATAATTGAATGAAATGCCTGTGGAGAACATGAATGTAAAAACATGCCTCTTGAATCAAGGGGCAGCCACTGTTATGCTCTATTTGTCCACTTATAATGAAGAATTTCTAAAAGGGCCAGTCAAAGCTTTGTGCCTTTTGAAAGTGTGTTGTTATGAATGTTAAGGTCTGTAAAAAATTGTTATACACAGGAAACTTCCCAATTGTCATACATTTCTTAAAGGGGACAACAGAATTGTCAGTAAAACAGACATGCTCCAACCTGTCACCTCTTTGGATCCTCAGACATTCAGCATGTCATTCAGTTGAAGTTAGGAGCCAATCCTCATTTGTTTGGTTGATGGAATAGGTTTTGCAATTCATTTACAATTGATTCAAGACCAGACCTGTTGAAGGAAATTAACCTTAAAGTGACAATGAAAGGAAAGACTACCTTTCTATTCAAACATGATGTACGTTACTTGTATTTATACGTTATTTATACATTTACCCATCGTTGGAGGGTTTTTTTTTTTGCAGGCAAGATAAGCTCTTTCAATATCTTTCTGTTTGCGGAATGGCAGTAATGGGGTCTGACAGGTGTCTGGATCTGCTTCTGAAGCCAGAGTTCACAGATGGGGCAATGCTTTGTAATTTCCTGTCCATCTTACTGCACTTGGCTCTAGTCTTGCACAGAATACGTAGAGATGAAGAGGAGATGGTCTCCAAAGCTAACCTTAAAACATGACCGTACCTGCATGCTCAAAAACCCCTTTGTTTTGGAAGTTTATGAATTCATGATTTGAAACTCTGCAAAAGTTTCCATGTGAGTTGCATGCACATGTTCTCAGTTCCAGACAGTTATTTAGGTTCACCAGTGAACGCATCTAGTGGTACTTTACTTTTCATTATATCATGTAAGTGGAAAAAGGTGTGCAATTGAAATATGACATTGTCTCGTACTGTTTCTAAAACCCCCAAATTTACTTTAAGGAAAGAATGGAGACCTGTTGGAATAAATGTGTCTTTGTATGGCAGGCCTTGGATTACATATGGAAAAACTGTTTAAGGAAGCAAGAGTTTTCAGTCTCTATTTCTGGTCCCTGTAGATTGCTCAGAAGTATGACCTGCAGAAGGAGGAGGAGCTCAGGAACTGGATTGAAGATGTAACGGGCATGCCAATCGGAGAAAATTTCCAGATGGGATTGAAGGATGGAGTCATACTGTGCGAGTGAGTCTATGAGCATGATGTGTGTTTCAGCTTGATTAGGAGCTCAAAACATTGGAGCGCAGATGGCTGAGTGTTTGTTTGGCTCTAAATAATGACTTTCAGCCCACCTGTAACCTTTTGTCTTGTTTATTGAAACCTGACAACACGCCAAAATGTGGGGTGATTTTAATATTCAGGCATGAGACGCAAAAAAACAACAACAAAGAAGTTCTGCCAAGCTTAAACCATGTGTTGCTCATATTATAACCACCTAGACTGACGGCCACACCTTCTTTTGTTTGCTGTTGCCCTTAAGAAAACTTTCCACAATGTTCCTTTTGAGCCTTTTAATGGGAAGCAATGTTGTGACATGATGTAATCTTGGCATACATCTATCTTTTAAAAGATTAAATATTTTTAAAGTCATTTATGCTTACAAAGGATGCATTTATTTGCTCAAAAATACAGTAAAAACAGTTATATTGTTAAAGATACAATTTCAAATAAATTTGTTTTCTATTTGAATACATTTTAGAATGTATACATTTATATTTATTACATTTATTTTTGTGATGGCAAAGCTGCATTTTCTCCAGTCATTATTCCAGTCTTCAGTGTCATTTGCGGCTCAAGAAATATTCCTTATTATCAATGTTGAAAACGTTAAATACAGTTGAGGACAAAAGTTTACACCCCCCTTTCAGAATCTGCAAAATGTTAATTATTTTACCAAAATAAGAGACATACAAAATGCATGTCATTGTTTTAGTACTGACCTGAATAAGATATTTCACATAAAAGATGTTTACATATACACAAGAGAAAATAATAGTTGAATTTATAAAAATGACCCCGTTCAAAAGTTTACATCCACTTGATTCTTAATACTGTTGTTACCTGAATGATCCACAGCTGTTTTTGTTTGTTTGTTTATTGATAGTTGTTTGTGAGCCCCTTGTTTGTCCTGAACAGTTAAACTGCCTGCTGTTCTTCAGAAAAATCCTTCAGGTCCCACAAATTCTTTGGTTTTCCAGCATTTTTGTGTATTTGAGCCCTTTCCAACAAGACTGTATGATTTTGAGATCCATCGTTTCACACGGAGGACAACTGAGGGACTCATATGCAACTATTAAAGAAGGTTCAAATACTCACAGATGCTCCAGAAGGAAAAACCATGCATTAAGAGAGAAAACTTTTGAACAGAATGGAGACGTGTACATTTTTCTCATTTTGCCTAAATATCATATTTTTTCATTTAGTACTGCCCTTCAGAGGCTACAGAAGATAGTTACATGTTTCCCAGAAGACAAAATAAGTGAAATTTACCCTGATCTTCAAATTCTCTTAAAGTGTTAGTAGCTACAAGAATACTTTTTTCCAAAAAGTGAAATAAAGTTATTTTTGCTCACAGATGCTCCAGAAGGAAAAACCATGCATTAAGAGAGAAAACTTTTGAACAGAATGGAGACGTGTACATTTTTCTTATTTTGCCTAAATATCATATTTTTTCATTTAGTACTGCCCTTCAGAGGCTACAGAAGATAGTTACATGTTTCCCAGAAGACAAAATAAGTGAAATTTACCCTGATCTTCAAATTCTCTTAAAGTGTTAGTAGCTACAAGAATACTTTTTTCCAAAAAGTGAAATAAAGTTATTTTTGTTTTCTTTGCGCAAAAAAGTATTCTCGTAGCTTCGTAACTTTACAGTTGAACCACTGACGTCACACGCACTACTCTGTTGATCATCTGGGTACTTTTCTGGACCTTGGACGTGGTAGTTACCTTGCTGTCTATGGGAGGGTCAGAGAGCCCTCAGATTTCATCAAAAATATCTTAAATTGTGTTCTGAAGCTGAACGAAGGTCTTACGGGTTTGGAACAACATGAGGGTGAGTAATCAATGACAGAATTTTAATTTTGGGGTGAACTGTCCCTTTAATGCATGGTTTTTCCTTCTGGAGCGTCAGTAAGCCTTTGAGCCTTCTGTAATAGTTGCATATGAGTCCCTCAGTTGAAACTATTCCGTACTAAATAAATGATAACATGCATTTTGTACGATCCTTCTTATTTTGGTAAAATAACTTTTTGCAGATTCTGAAAGGGGGACGTAAACTTTTGACTTCAACTGTATTTAATATTAATATTCTTGTGGACTTTTTCAAAAAAACAAAAAATTACTGACCCTAAACATTTAAACGGCAGTGTGCAATGCAAAATCAGACCATGTACTGTAAGTTGAGTCTCTCCTAGAAGATGTAATATTTGGTCTTTCTCATAGGCTCATTAATAAACTCCAGCCTGGCTCCATTAAGAAAATCAACCACTCCAAACTTAACTGGCACAAGGTAAGGAAGACCTGTTTATGTATTGCATTGTTTCAATGTTTTATGTGTTTTTGTTTTTTTTTCTTCATTTTCAAGTCCGTTTTATTCCTAATGTAAAAATATAATCGCAACGCTACTTGTCTTATTCTTTTCACTGAAGCTTGAGAACCTGGGCAACTTCATCAAAGCCATTCTTGCTTATGGTCTGAAGCCTAATGACATCTTTGAGGCCAATGATCTGTTTGAGAATGGGAACATGACTCAAGTCCAAACCACACTTCTTGCTCTTGCCAGCATGGTGAGTTCTGTGCAAAACATATTGAATGGAGATTATAAAAGAAGGTTTATATCCAGGAGTTGCTGGTATAATGCCACATTTGTTCTTTCATTCCAAGGCAAAAACTAAAGGTATGGACACAAAAGTTGACATCGGCATAAAGTATGCGGACAAACAAACCCGCAACTTTGATGATGAGAAATTGAAGGCTGGTCAATGCGTGATTGGACTGCAGGTGAGGAACGTCCTATGTTTTGTTGCTTTAGGAAACCTTTTTTTTTTTTCTTGGGATGTCTTCAGTAAGATTCCCTCACTCATGCTTTGTATATTGATACACATCCTTTGTTTTCACAATGGCTAGATGGGGACAAATAAATGCGCTAGTCAGGCTGGGATGACCGCTTATGGCACCAGGAGACATCTGTATGACCCAAAGACTCAAGCAGACAAGCCTTTTGACCAAACCACAATCAGCCTGCAGATGGGCACTAATAAAGGAGCAAGCCAGGTGAGTGTGTATTTAAAGGAATAATTCACCCAAAAATGTCAATTCTGTCTTCTACCTCATGCCATTCTAAACCCATAAGACTTCATCTTTGAAAAGCAAACTAAGATGTTTGTAATTAAATATGAGAGGTTTCTGTTCCTCTCCTGAAAGTCCAGGTAACTAAAACTTCCATCTGAAAAGCTGTTTGCACAAAGTCTTATCAAGAGATACGATTACTTTATATGATGAACAGATTTAATTTTTATTTAGATTTAATTTATTCACATATAAAAAAAAACATACATGAGAGTAAGAGTGTGCAACAGTGTGTAAAGAGTAACCTGTTAAAAGTAACGGTGTGGTCACATATACCTTTGTAAGGTGACAAAATACAGTAATGTGAATAGGAATCCATGCAGTCTTTAATTTCACATGAGAAACGTGTGAGGCGAAATATTTCCCCATTCGTATTTCACATTGGACTCAAGTCTGTTGAACTTTTAACATGCAAATTTGCCAGTTTAAAGCTTGGTTTGGAAGTGATCTCCTACACTGTTGGCGATGGACCTACTCTGACCACAAAATTTCGCAGAAGGTTCGCTAAAGTCACCAGACCATTGGACATGGCTGTTGTATCCTGCTCCTGGTGGGCCAACGTTCTACAGAGTTCTGCTCCTTCCTCCCAAACATACTTGCCTAGAAGTTTCTAGTAATGCTTGGTTAGCTGGTTCTATAAAACTCTGTGGGACGTTGTCCATCTGGGAGCACGGTTGGACAACCCTTGCCTTAAGATATTCTAGGAATTGGATTCCCAAATGTAGTTTTCACTTTATTCATCCTTTCTTCTTCCTCAGGCTGGCATGTTGGCCCCGGGCACCAGGAGGGATATTTTTGACCAGAAAGTGGCTGTCCAGCCACTGGACAACTCCACCATCTCGCTGCAGATGGGCACCAACAAGGTGGCCTCTCAGAAGGGCATGAGCGTGTACGGGCTGGGCAGACAGGTATACGACCCCAAATACTGCGCCTCCCCCACCGAACCCACCATCCACAGCAATGGCAGCCAAGGCACCGGCACCAA
Source organism: Sinocyclocheilus grahami (assembly GCF_001515645.1). Taxonomy (NCBI): domain Eukaryota; kingdom Metazoa; phylum Chordata; class Actinopteri; order Cypriniformes; family Cyprinidae; genus Sinocyclocheilus; species Sinocyclocheilus grahami. The sequence goes on from NW_015505367.1 coordinate 797,169, forward strand.
CGGCTCCGAGATCAGCGACAGCGACTACCAGGCTGAATACCAAGACGAGTACCAGGCAGACTGCCACGAGGAATACAGAGCCCACTATAACCACGGCATTGACTATTAAACTGCAAGCTTACAGCACAGATTAATATTTTTGGATCCTCACATAAACGGAGCGAGTTGTTTTTTCTCTCGCTAGCCTTTTTATACATGGCAAGAAACAGATGTTAAGAGGAGCATTTCCTATATCATTGTTCCTAAGATAATGCAGTATTTTATTAGCTAGATAGACAATAGACTATAGTCTCTGGTATTGTTTTGCCCTTTTTAAAAAAAAAAAAGTTTGACCCTTTTTAAAAGTCAAAATGGTTTAGAGAAGCAGTCCAGGTGTTTGTCAAATGACATTCATGGCATATTAACTACAATCTCTGATTGTTGGATTTTTTTTTGTTGTTTGTTTGTTTTACCAAGTATATTTTTTACTTCCTGCTTTTTAAGTCATTTGACCAAACAACGCCTTGCTAAATTGTGCCACAGGCCTTTGTATTTGTTTAGACCAACTCCTATCTTTTTGATCAATCCCCCTCTTCTCAACTGTCTTGTATTTATTGCCAGTAATACTCAATAGAGACCTCAGTCCTGTTGAATGGCTCTTTTTTTTTTTTAATAAAGTTTTTAATTTTCAAGTCTGTTGTCATTCTGATTAAATCAATAAGGTTCATTCTTTCATATAATTAAATCTTTCAGGTTTATCTGTAGGTTTTCTCACACATTTCTATACATGTATACAGTATATTTACATGTATTTGTTTATTTTTGTTCTGTGCTTTCACTTAATTTTTTATCAGATGAATTTGCCATTCATCAACTCTACCAGATTTATATCTTCCATCCTGGAAAAGATGAGTCCTTGCGTTTGGACAAAGGGGCATGAGCGAGTCTGAATGCTGCCTTGTGTCAGCATGGAGAGGGAAACCGAGAGCTGTAGAGTGAGAACACATCTAGCACAGTCTGGCTGATTTCCGAGCAGTCATGACGCTTGGAGGACAAGGACTGGCCGGTGTAAAGGGTTCATGAGAAAAGCAGCAAACCCCCACCTCTTCCCGCAAACACCCTGACGGGGAATAATCCCTGCTTTGTGCGCCTGTGGAATCTGGCTCTGATAATGCAGCACTCAATTAGACAGTCTGACAGAACAGCACAGGTTTCCCCTAGCAACGTTCCCTTTGTATCAAATGTGACTCCACATAAGCAGTTCCAAAGCTGCTACCTGCTTTGGGAAGAGCTTGAGTATTACAGAAAAAGTTAGTGGTTTTCCAAGTGTGTGCTGTTGAGAATTTCTACCAAAATGTGCTGGTGTTGTGCTCCCTGTCCTTAAAGGGATAGTTTTATCAAAATTGAAAATTCTTTGGCAGACTTCTGTGGAAAAGGTTTTTCCAATGGTAACCAAACCTGGTTCCTCAAAATATCCTCTTTAGCGTTCCACAGAAAAAAAGTCGGTCATACGACATGAGGGTGTCATTGTTGATGACCGATCACATGATCGTATACTGCTGGTTTTAGTGTACAACATTTAATTCCTAACTTCTTAGTAACATTAAAATCTGGCTAAAGAAAGTGGACTAAGCAAAGGCCATTTTTTGTTATTCTCATTTAATAACCTGGCTAAAAAGTAGATGCATCAACTCTTTAAATACACTGAATATATATAGCCCCTAATGATAAAAATTTGAAAAATATTAGATTTTTCCATTCTTTCGCCAAAGTATTGCATCCCTCCTGAGATACTTTGTGTACTCTCGCAAAACCTTTGCGTTACCCCGAGAAACTTGATGTTCTCTCACAAAATATTTACGTTCTCTCACAAAACTATTGTGCTTACCCAAGAAGGTTTGTTTTCCTACCACCTCATATTTACATTGATTTATTCACAAAAAAATTGTGAGTAAATGCAAAGTTATTAGGGAAGACAAGAGTTTTGCAAGAGAATGCAGAGTTTCTCTGTCTGGGGCATGCAAATATTTTGAGAGAGAACACAAAAGCATTGAAATCTTTTTTTTTTTTTTTGGTGTGTGATATTTATTTTTGATTTTACCATCACCATGTCCCTTTAGGGTCTTCATAATAGACTGACCCGAGAGTTATATTGACTCATACAAGATGGTGAAATTAGACTGCTCAAACCTAAACATGATAGTAATAGAAAAATCCTATCCTATTACATTTTTCATCATCTTGTTTGAATTGTAATGAGTTGTCAAGAGAGTACATTGTGTTATCCAGTTTTATTTAAATGACTCCATTTTAATAAATTGACTTGAACTGAACTTGCAACAAACAAACTGTGCTGAGATTTCAAATGAATGTTAAGAATGAAGTTCAGAAATAATGTACAACAACCCTGCGGGCTGAAGACTTCAACAGAACCTGATAGATTTTTTTTTTTGTATTGTATGGAAGAGCATTTAGCAGAATTAGACGGTAATTTCTATAGCTTTCATCAGGGATTTTTGCATGAATGCTGTTTTTCTGCTGTGAAACAAGAAGCAGATAAATGATATAAAGGCGTATGAGCTCGTATGCCTGAAAATGTCAGTATCAGAGAAAACACGAGGTCAGTCTGTGAAAACACTGAAGTAACTTGAAACTTTAAATATTTGAATGCCTGTGGCATGAGCTGCTCCTCTTCAGTTACAAAGGCTGGACTATACATCTGCCAAGCATTCCGCAATCTCCAACCCTTTTGAGTCGTCGTCTCATTCAGGCTTTACACACAGTATGTGAATTCACTTTACATCACAGCAGGCTTGGCTTCAAGTACATGAGGCTGGATTGGGTTTTTTGATTAGTACTTTCCACTCGTGGCCCAAAGAGAGTTGCTCTCAGCGTTCAGCTGCCGAGGGACAGAGGCTGGAAATTGTTCGTCACTCTTCTTTCTCTTTGTCCCCTCACTGCTTACTGTGATGGTTTGTACTCTGGACAGATCCGACTGACAGTTGTCAGTACAGATTTTGGCTTATGAATCATCAGATAGGATTTCTGTGAGTGCAGTGTGCACGACAGCTTCCACTGTTTCTTTAAAGTATGTTTGCTTAAACTTGAATATTTACGTTTATGACCTTTGGCTTCTCCGGTCAGATGTTCGCTCAGTCATTCTTAAGAAGTGGGACAAAACAGGGTGCAAAATTGAAAAAATAAAACCTTGTACTCAGATAAATGAAACTACATTTATGTATCTTATATGTACTAAGCTACTGAGCTATGCTTTGATACAACCTCCCAACTTTTCTCTTTTTTAACAAAATGTGCTTTTTTACCTTGGACTGTGTAATATAATTTCAGCTTTATCTTTAACAGCATTCAAGATGTTTTTAACATTTCAAAAACACATTCTGGTGTAAGCAGACAGATTACACTTTCACATGTGACCAACAATTCCACAACAAATATAAAATATCATAATGAAATATCATCAAATTATTCAACTGACGGAGGTGACAGAGCTGACGGAGTTGACACATCTGACGGAGGTGACGAAAACCTGAATTTGTAATGATTTTAACTATCAAATACATTGAATCAGTCGATTACTGTATTAAAACAAACAACAAACAGTGAGTATGTTATTGTTTATAAAGCTTTTATTCAAGAGGCACATT
>NW_015505367.1:800979-815339 GCF_001515645.1 Sinocyclocheilus grahami
TGGAACACAAAATCTTATGGTGGTGACATCTGACGGTGTTGACAAATTTGGCATTTCTTTCACAAAACCAATGGAGTTCATGTAGTAGTCATTTTATTTGTTTCTGTTGATGCTAGATGCTAATGGAACCTGCTTCAGGAGAATACAATTATCTAAATATTTCAAATAATTTCCTCAGAAATTGGAAGATGGTGTTGACATATCATGGCTGTGACAAAGGAAATATTAACATTAGGATTTAAAATATTCTAAAACTAAAACTTAGCAGAGCCTGTCTGACACTGATGTACTCTGCAGAGGTGAACTGTGGCAAGGGGGTCCAGTTTGGAGTGACAGCTGGCCCTGATATTCCCTGATTTTATTACATTTTATTGATTGTCTGACGGTGTTGACAAAAAGTGGGGACGCAACTTTAAAATCTTATGAAACATGCATGTGTCATTAAAAAACAACCTTGCTTTGATAGGAGATATTATTAAGAGTTGCTTTTGATAAAACAAGCTCTTTTTCATCATTAAAAAAAAACATTTTTATCCATTTTATTGCATATGAATGATTGGACCCTTCTCTGTGGACACACTGTTTTAAATGTAGTGAGAGGACATTAAGAAACACAGATTTGGTATAATAATGAGAAAATTAAATTGAAGGTGATAATTGTGTTAAATACATTCTATTATTAATCCCTCATGACATTTAAAATGGAAAATATTGTTATTTTTTAAATCTAATAGCAGTTACCCTTGCTCAGGGGTGTCCAAACTCGGTCCTGGAGGGCCGGTGTCCTGAAGAGTTTAGCTCCAACCCCAATTAAACACACCTGAAGCAGCTAATCAAACTCTTACTAGGGATACTAGAAACTTAAAGGCAGCTGTGTTGAGGCAAGTTGGAGCTAAACTCTGCAGGACACCGGCCCTCCAGGACTGAGTTTGGGCAGCCCTGCTCTAGTTTCTATTCTATTAGTGTCACTAAATGGAAGCGCAAAAATGGTTGTTTCTAAACGGGTTTCCTAAACATCCCCCTTGTCCTCCATTGGTCAAACAAAAAGATAACCCTAAACCCAACAATTTTGTTGCGCTGGACTAAACACTGAAATAAACAAAGCAATGTTTTAAAAGTGTTGTTTGGGGGAAATCAGCCAAAAAGACTGGCATGCTCAAAAGTTACACAGCTTAAGAAATTAAAAGATTTTCTGACTTTCAGCCCATGTACATTATACTATCAATCAAACCATTTGGGTAAGATTTTTGTAATGTTTTTGCACTTATGCTCACCAAAGCTGTATTTATTTGATCAAAAATACAGTAAAACAGTTTAAAATTGTGAAATAGGCCTATTATGATTTCAAATAACCTTTTATATTTTAATATATTTTCAAATGTAATTTATTCCTGTGTGCTCCAGCCTTCAGTGTCACATGATGCTTCAGAAATCATTCTAATACTGACCTGCTGCTCAAGAAACATTTGGATTATTATCAATTGAAAAAGCAATTTTGTAGCATTATCAATGACTTTACTGTCACTTTTGATCAGTTTAATGCATCCTTTCTCTATAAAAGTATTAATTTCTTTAAAAAATCTGACTGACCCGAACTCTTGACTGCTAGTGTAAATGCAAGTTTTGCACTTTTTTTTGGACACAAACCACATTTTTGCAGGATTTTATTTTACCACACATATATTTTAGCTGGCTGTTTTTATATGCATTTAAATTCTTTGCTTTGAGAATTCTTTTCTTTGCAATGCAGATGCGACGATCTCTGCCGTATTTCATTTACTTGCTTTGATTGTGGTGATGGGAATCTGCAGAGACACATGATTTCAAATAACCTTTTATATTTTAATATATTTTCAAATGTAATTTATTCCTGTGTGCTCCAGCCTTCAGTGTCACATGATGCTTCAGAAATCATTCTAATACTGACCTGCTGCTCAAGAAACATTTGGATTATTATCAATTGAAAAAGCAATTTTGTAGCATTATCAATGACTTTACTGTCACTTTTGATCAGTTTAATGCATCCTTTCTCTATAAAAGTATTAAATTCTTTAAAAAATCTGACTGACCCGAACTCTTGACTGCTAGTGTAAATGCAAGTTTTGCACTTTTTTTGGACACAAACCACATTTTTGCGGGATTTTATTTTACCACACATATATTTTAGCTGGCTGTTTTTATATGCATTTAAATTCTTTGCTTTGAGAATTCTTTTCTTTGCAATGCAGATGCGACGATCTCTGCCGTATTTCATTTACTTGCTTTGATTGTGGTGATGGGAATCTGCAGAGACACCTGCTGAATAGTGGCACAATTACACCCTCTTAGTGTCGTGCCCTCAGACCTGAGAGCAAACAACTTTAATCCCTGAATAGTTTAACATGATTTAAGTTTTTTATGGTCGTCTCTTAAAAAGTTATTAAAATAACCATTGCATTAGTAATTTGCACGAGCATATACATAACAACCAAAAGATGGCGCTCACATAGCAAGGTACAAACAGGGTCTATGAAAGAAAGAATTGATCTTAACACAAAGAGACAACCATGTTTTGCTAACAGAATGATTTCCAGTTGGTCAGGGAAGGTAGAAGCCACTAATAACATTGAACTTATCAGTAAAGCAACACAAAACTGCTGATAACTGTGAGAATAATCAGTCATGAACATTCCAGCCAAAGCGGGATTTCATCACTTCAGAATGAGAAAACACAGCAAATATATCTGCTCTGCACAATACCAGCTCTGTTCAGTGAGACCCATAGTGAGCCAGAGCATGTGGATCACGTGTTTAATAATCTTGAAAGCTTCCTTTGAATAAAATCTTTAGTAAATCTGATTCAAGTGCAACAGATGATGATTACAAAAACTTTGAAAGTTATATCACAGCTTTTTTATCTCACCCCTAACAAAATCAGTTATTTACAGCAGAATGCCCAAGCTGCTTTTCTACATTCAGTGAAAGTGAACGGAATCCACATCTGGACTTTTCACTGAATAACAACAACTCTGTTCTTCACACCAAATTAGGCTTACTTCAGAAATGTTGGAATATAAGTTATTTATGCTGATATTTTATCTTTTTAGAGCTTGACAGCCTCTGGTCACCATCAGGGTTGTTTTAGTATCATTGAGATACTGTTTTAGTTTTTATTAATATTTTATTTTGTTTTAGTTTTATATTTTTAATAATGTGTTTTTGTCATTTTTATTAGTTTATTAGTTGTTTTTACATGTCTATACAGTTTACATTAGTATTATTATTATTTATTTTATTTATTTTAGTACATCCAGATAAACACAACGAAAATGAGAAATGTTACTTGAAATAAACATTTGGTCTGGACATGATCCACTTTCATTGCATGCAAGCAGCTAGAATTTCTGCAATAAATGTCTCCCACAAAAGAACGCAAAACTGTGAAGTTTACTTTCTACTGAAACATGCTTTAGACCAGGGGTGCCCAAACTCGGTCCTGCAGAGTTTAGCTCCAACTTGCCACAACATACCTGCCTTCAAGTTTCTAGTATGCCTAGTAAGAGCTTGATTAGCTGGTTCAGGTGTGTTTGATTGGGGTTGGAGCTAAACTCTTCAGGACACCGGCCCTCCAGGACTGAGTTTGGGCACCCATGCTTTAGACACACTGTAGCTACATAGGCCTACTGTACATTCTGAGAAATCCAGTCACATCCATATATTCATCCTTTCTTAACCATATCAACTTTTTGTTTTAACACTTTAAAGGAAAGAGTAAGTTTTACATTGTACATAAGCATCAGCATTATAACTTTATTAATCAGGGCTATAGATCTGCTAACAACACTACACGCGACATTCGTGTGAAAAGTCACAACTAGGGGAAGTGACTGATAAGTCAAGTGTTAATACACACTCATACACATGTATTACAAAATGCAAACCGCACAACATACTCTTTACGGTAACAAAGTGCATTGTTAATCAACGAGTGATTTGGGCTCATCTGAATGTTGATGATGATGAGCCCAGAGTTCCACATTATCTCTGAGAGTCAGCTGGAATGTTGTAGAATGTGGAGGTTGAACCAGACTGTGTTTTCATCGTGAGCTGTCATGTGAGCTCTTACATAACCATGCTGAGAACAGTTTAGCAGGTTCAGAGAAGATACAGAAAAATAAATTTAAAGGGCAAAGTTTTCTATCCTTCCATGTTCTGCATGTTTTCTTTTTTCTATTAAAAGAACAGTCCCTTAACGGATCATAGCATTTGTAAAATGGGAATGGTTCCCAGTCTGCAGGGGTGTGTGTGATCAATGCAATGAGTGCATGGGAAACTCAGAAGGGGACTTTCTTAGATGTCTATATTTTTGTATATTTGTTTTGATCAATCTGGCCAGGACAGATGTTCCTACTGGCCTGTTCTAAATAGTTGACTTTATATGTGTGTTAAATATAAACGAATGGAGTTTCCCATATTTCCATTATAAATCAGTGTATCTTAATTTTCATTTCCAAATAGTTGGAGACTTACTGGAACCGTACTTTACAGGAATGAATCAATTCTGCTAAAGAATATGAGATGAAGGATGTGGAGTTGAGTTGGTGTGGAGCTGAATGATTGGTGATAACACTAGTAAATGTTTGTAGAGAGCGGTAAAAACTGCTTAGCGCCGCTTTGCAGAGAGTTTTACCAGAAAGTTCATGCTGTTTTGTTTATTCAACAAAAGTCATTCATCCACCCATCTTTCAGTCGTTCAGTCTTTTCATCCATCCATTTATCCATATTTAAATCCATCATCCATCATCCATCCATCTGTCAATCTGTCAATCTTTCCATCATCCATCCATCTGTCAATCTTTTCATCCATCCAACCATCCTTTCATCTTTCAATCCATCATCCATCCATCCACCCATCCATTCATCTTTCAGTCCATCCATCCGTCTTTCAGTCCATCCTTTCATCCATCTATCCATCTGTCAATCTTTCAATCATCCATCCATCCATTCATCCATCTGTCAATCTTTTCATCATCCATCCATCCATTTGTCAATCTTTCCATCCTCCATCTCTCAATCTTTTCATCCATCCAACAATCCTTTCATCTTTCAATCCATCATCCATCCACCCTTCCATTCATATTCCATTCATCCGTTTTTCAGTCCATCCTTTTATCCATCTATCCAACTGTCAATCTTTTCATCATCCATCCATCTGTCAATCTTTCCATCCTTCCGTCCATCCATTTGTCAATCTTTCCATCCTCTATCTCTCAATCTTTTCATCCATCCAACAATCCTTTCATCTTTCAATCCATCATCCATTCACCCTTCCATTCATATTTCAGTCCATCCTTTCATCCATCTATCCAACTGTCAATCTTTTCATTCATCCATCCATCCATCCATCTGTCAATCTTTCCATCATCCATCCATCTGTCAATCTTTTCATCCATCCAACCAACCTTTCATCTGTCAATCCATCATCCATCCACCAACCCATCCATTCATTCATCTTTCAGTCCATCCATCCATTCATCCAACTGTCAATCTTTCCATCATCCATCCATCTGTCAGTCTTTTTATCCATCCAACCAACCTTTCATCTTTCAATCCATCATCCATCCACCCATCCATTCACCTTTCAGTCCATCCATCCATGCATCCATCCATCAGTCAATCTTTTCATTATCGATCCATTTGAATTGCAGTGCTACATTCTGTTTTCTTAGTTCAGTTTAAATTCAGAAACTGAACTGGAAGAAGTTGAAGGCATTCTCAGTTCAATTCTGAATGGCACACAACCCTGGTAAAGACTCTTACTAACAATGTTTTATCATACACTGGACAGCTAAATGACGTAAAGATTGTAGACAGTCACCAGCCAGCTGTAACCCCATCCAGAGGAAAGAACACTGTGTGGAGAACAGACCGGCACTGCTGACAGGTATAATCAGTAATATCCTGGAGCCAGTAGAGGACAGACAACCACTCAGCGTCTCTGAATTTGAACTAATGCTCTGGCTGGCCACGTGTTCACTGTTTCCTGTTATCATAAACGCAGACATACGGTCATTATGATGATGGCTCAGCCTGTAACAATGGCCTGAACCAGGGATGGGGATCCTTTGTATTAGTCTGATCGGATCAGTTACTCGTGTGGCCTGTGTAGTGTGTTTATACTGGATAAGAAGCCGACTTGTTGGAGTCTGGGAGACATCTGGGATTTCTAGAGCTGGGGTGTAGTAATTTACTCCCTCCACAGTTAAATTCCTCTGCATAGAGGGGTGTTTTAGTAAGCCTGTCTCCTGGGGTGGGATCGGGAGGGGGAGTGTCAGGGGGTGTCTAAGAATGTTCTATTGAGCTGTCATAAGAGCACTCTGTTGAGACAAACTCACAGCATGAAATTACACAATAGAAATTGATCTCTTTTTTATTTTTCAGTCAGTTTAAGATTAGACTTTGTGGCCCAACCTCCTTAGGCAGTTGACAAAAGGGCACAGCGGAAGGACAAGCAGTGGAGGGTTGAGTAACTTACAGCTTTCTAAACATAGCATTTAGTCAGATCTTCATTTGACCTGTCATCACTTGATTAGAAACATTCTGAAGACATGTAGACTTCTCTGATTGTGACAAGTTACCAAGTAGGGTATTAGTCAAGAGACTCATTAAAGGAAAAGAACGGTGATGACACATTTCAAAGTTCTGACACCTTATTTTTTCATTAATAATCCTTAAAATATAGGGTTAACTTGGCAAACAGCCTAAATATTGACCTGGGATCTGTTCTCTTTCTGGGATATTGTGCTTACTAACACTGATATGTTATTACTAACACTGATATAACACTGATATTACTAACACTGAAAGTAAAAAGTACATTAGCAATTTTCAGAAATATTCAGTGCTCGCTGAATGAACTCACCCACATGCATTTTTCACATTCAGTCGCTGGTAAAAGTCCAAAAGCCCAAAATAAATGTTTTCTTTTTCTTTATTCAGTAATAGAAGCGATCAAAAACTGTTTTTATCCAAGAACATTCTCTTTCTGCAGAATGAAAGACTCATTTGTTAAACCTGAATTGAGTCGTAGTTGGCCAAAGGCTTTACTTTTAATTTCATCACAGCACAGTATTTTCCTCCAAAAGGCTTCAGTTTTGTGATGCAGCTTCGAGTAAATTCTGGCCGTGACGTAACATTGGTCTTTCTGAGAAGTAGCTCCCTTCTAGTCTGTTTCATAGAAAGTTGAACTATATTTTTCTAAATTATTGCAAGAGTGTTGTCAATAAACATTGTAGGCCTGATGTGGTTTAAGGTGGTTTCTTATAAAATTATATTTTTACCCATGTTACTGCCAGGCAAAAATGATATGTCCAATTGAAAAGTAATTCCATATCTTCCCTCAACAAGCCACATTTTTGTTGATTTATTTTAAAATACCTTGTTTTGGAAGCTTTGGCTAATGACTATGATTTATCTCACTGCTTACATGCTTCATTCTCCCATGATTTTAGTTAAGCAGTGTAGTATAATGGAAATCTTGTTTGTACTGTACTATAGATATGCTGATGAAATTTCAGTCTGTGACACTGTTGTACAGAACCACGTCACACTCTAGTTCCATATAAGGCCCATGACCAAAAATGGTAGTCAGACGGCCCATAAAGGCTGGTATTCTTACTCCTTCCAAATAACTGAGACCAGACATTGAGAACGGTATATTTAATGGAAATTGTACACCACATATCTGCCACTCTTATGTACGTTACTGCATCTCTAGGAACAGGGAAAAGAACCAAATGAAGTTTCAAATTCAGATTTTAAAGAGTACTTGCTACTCTCCAACCTAGTGATTAAACACTTTCTGTATTTAAGTAAAATCTTATTCTGTTATTCAAAAATAGAATCAAACCATCCTTTGGTCACACAAGTGATCTAAATTAGTATGAAATATCATAAGCATTTAGAGATTAATACAGATTATAGGGACATCAAAAATCCACACAGACTGCCGAAAGTTCTCACAAGAAGAAAGATTTTGGATATAAACATTAGGGATAGTCCAAACTGGGCGCTATTAGTAGCAGCTAAAAAAAAACAAAGAATCCAATACTATCATTAGGGAATTAAAATACTTTTTTTTGCAAACATAATTTCGAGTTTATATTGAAACAGCTGAGAAACTGAAAGCCACATTGTGTATTTATGAGTTTGGAATTTATAACAATTTAAAATTGTATGTAATTCTATGATACATATTTTGGTTAGGATGTGTGGTACTAGAATGTTTGTTGGGTTAGTGTCATTCATTCAACCAGTCAGAAGCAAGATTTCCCTTTCACACAATGCCCACAGTCATCACTGTTGAATTTCCTAACATTTGATTTCTTTTTTTGTTGCGGTTTCAGATGAATTTTATTATTGGTTCAATTTCCTTCTTCTTAATGTGGTATCAGACAAATTGTAAAGCACCCTATTATAAGGAACTGTTATTTCCATTATGTGAACAGTAATGGACATCCGCCACAGTTGCCTCATTCTGGCAACATTGTTCCTATTATCTCTTGCATTGAAAACAGTGTATTTAACAACCCAGATTAAAATGATTCATTAGTACTCACACATGCAAGGTTCCTATTTAATCTTTTACCATCGGTTTACCATAAAAAATACTTTTATTAGATTGCTTGATACAGCAATTAAGTAACCAAGGAAACACAGAGAATCATTGAAAGAAACTGACCACACATGTGACAAGATCATTTCTGCAAAAATTACAGTTATGAAACTGAAAGCTTGTTAAACTTGATGTCAACTGGCAGCTGATGGAAAAAAGTTAACTTTGTGAAAAGTTTGTGGAAAAAGATGATCATGAGGCTTTAATCTTCATTCTTATCTTGTGTTTTCCTGGAAAGTTTTATAAAAAAATTATATACATATATACACTATATAAACTACACACACACACACAGGTTTGTTTTTGTGAAATAACTAATTTACAAAACTGTTATATTTCATGACTTTTCAGTTCACCCCAAATATGAAGTCCACGATGTCCTGTCATGTTCATAAAATTGTATCATCTCAAAGTATGGCATTATGTCATGCTCTTATGATATGCCCTGTCTGGCCAATGTCTTTCTAGTGCGTGACTGTCAAGATGCCTCAATCTCATATTATATGTCACGCATTAGGAATGACTGGACTTCCACTTAAACTTTAATTAAACGGTCACAGGAAGCAAATTGCAATATTACTCAAACAGTTTAAAGTATTTCAGATGTTTATCACTTATAAATAAACAAACTGACATTGCAACTACTCTAAACATTTAAATTTAGGTCACCGGATGTAAACTCTTAACATAAACTAATGCATCTTCTGTCATTTAGAATTGAGTTTATCTTTGTAGCCTCCTAATAATCAACAGAATGAATAATCTCAGAGTAATATTGCTAGCAGTAGAACATTTAACTGGTTATTATGCTTTGAACGGATGATTTTATTTGTCACATGTGAGAATGTATGACAGCAGAGACCTTTAGACAATAGCAGCCTTTTCTTATTTTAGCCAATAAAGCCTGTGTTATTAAGAAGCAGAGGTTCATAATGTTCTTTGTTGTAGCCAAAATTGATCTCATCTGCCATCTATTTCCTCTTTGTTAATGTTTCCTTCACAGAACACATGATCTAAATTAACAGAGTTGCTAAATGTTTTAAATCTGACTAATTATCCACAAGTATTTCCATCAATCATAGCCAGTTGTGGCATTTGTATCTCCTTATCTGATTTAAAAAATGAAACGTTTTGAAAAGAAGATTCACCTAATACCTTTTTTGGGTTTTGACCAGTAAGTACAGCCAAGATCGCTTTCCTGGCAGTCGGGTGATCCGACAAGGCCTCTTATAAAGAAAGAAAGGGGCCACCTTCAAATATTTTGTCCTAAGTCTTGTAAATTCAAGTGACCGGCTTGACACAAAAATACATATTTGTAGGGGTTAGCATTTCCATAGGCATATGAAGTTTCCAGAATTATAATTTTGTTTGCTCATAATGAACTCAAGTCAGAGGCACATGAACTGTGGTTACACAAATCATGCTCGGCTGGTATGATGTTCTTTGCCACAGAGTTACTTAAGAGTGAATTTCCCCACAAGATGGCACACAAGAGTGGAACATCTGACTGAAGAAAAAGCTTTTTTAAGAAAACCTATGGAAATTTAGAATATGAAATGATGATTCTTTGTATAGTGCATATGATAATGCATAGTGCATACAGGAAAATAAACTTCACTTTTAAAGTAGCTTTTATATTACAACTGACAAAACTTTAAAATGCAAATAAATCTCCCATGTCAGAGTTTGGATGATTGATAGTTAAACACAACTAAATTGAATACATGCATGTCTAATCTTAATTCTTACGCATAGTCTAACAGCAGCTAAAAAACAGAAGAAATTATTAATTTAATGACAAAATAACATGATGACATTGCAAAAAAAACCACAGGCAAGCGTCTTGTCAAATGTTTTAAAGTACGTGCCTGGGTTTGTAGATTATCTGCATTAAACCGGTACCCGGATAACCATATATGGTCATAAGGTGCGCGCTACGATGGATGCCCAGCCAGTGACAAAAAACCCCAAAGTTAAGAAAGGGGCGGAGCGCCATTCATGACTCATGATGAGTCCACTCTGTGGCTGGCAGCGCGAGAGCTCTCGCACACACTCTATAAATACAGGCGGCTGCTGGGAGATTTAAATGAGAAACGCGCTCCTCAGAGGGATAAATTGGATTAAAGATTTTACGCCTAATTTGGACAGTTTGCTATCACAAACGATGGAAAGCAAGACTGTAATGTTTTCGGCACTTTTCCTTGTCTGGCTTACGCTCGTAAACGGATCCCCAGGTAAGTTTTTTTTTTTTTAAACCGTCAGCTAATCCAAATATTAACTGTTTACTCATGGTATTGTAGTGTAGTCCTGTAGTATCCTATTGCACTGTACATTACATTATGGCATGGCACATTGTAGTATAGCAGTGTGAACTTTAGATGTAGTTTTGTTGTATCTCAAGGTTGGTTCATAATGGAAACCATGAAAGCTACATGATGCGTTTCATACTGTATTGATTTGGCTGATGTCCTCCGTACTATTTAGCATCTTTGGAAGTGGGCAAGCTTACCAAAGCAACAAATGTCTCATGGTCATCTTACAATTTCAAAACAATCCTGACATGGGGACCTAAACCTGTCAACTACACATACACGGTTGAATTTTCAAGGCAAGTACACAAGTATCTAATTTAAAGTGCATAGCTTTGCTTTAGTCTTGATCTGTATTGTTCACATTAACGTTATTTTGTGATTTACAAAGTAGCCTATGTATTGATTGGATTCTAACCAACATTATTTTCCTCTGCAGAGTTGGTAGGGACAAAGGTAGAAACCCTCACTGCATTAGAAGCTCTGAGACCGAGTGTGACCTGACTAATGAACTAGAACTCAAGGGGGTTTATTCTGCTGATGTCCTCTCGGAGTCTCCGCTGGGGTCTTCTGACTATGTGGAGCCCCCATACACCAGCTCAAAGACGTTCTGTCCTTATAACGACAGTGAGTTTCCAACACCTCCTCCTTCGAAATTCAACCAATTTTTGTCTAAAGCAGTTGCTTTAATATTATTTTTTCTTTTTCATGTAGCTATAATTGGAAGACCTGAGTTTAAGTTGAAGGTGAATGAGAACAAGAAGGTTGTGCTGATCATACAAGACCCCATCACGGCTATGCACAAAGATGGCAGATCTCTGAACATCCGTGACGTCTTTAAGAAAAATCTCAAGTATAAGATTGCATACAACAAGGCTGGAAGCACAGGGAAAGTGAGTATAAGCACGTTTACAAATTACGTTTATAGATGCTGTTGAAGATTATGTGCCACGCGGTTCTTATTTAAACGCCCTCTGAATTGCAATCTGTAATGGCCTGTTGGCTGGTTTGTTTTCAGAAAAATCTAACTGTGGATGAGAGCAAAGCAGAGTTTAATAGTCTAGATGAGGATCAGAGTTACTGCTTCAGCGTGGCGGCATACATCCCCTCTCGTAAAGGAGACAAGATGGTCGGAGAGTGGAGCCTCCCCAAGTGCTCACCACAGGAGCACAAGACCCCGATTGAGGGTAAGTTTATCTAATACTTGACCGCTTACTTTTGACATTTACTAGGGTGTTACACCCATTTTAGAGACCGAGGAAGACGGCAAAGGAGTATTGAAGTATTCCAAGTGATTCAACGTTTGCTCAAAGATTTAGCTGTCTAGAATTGCAGTGTTACGGAAAACGGGAAGGTTGTTAAGCATGAAGAGGCCGGTTCAGTTAACCGAGTAGAGGAGGGAGGATGACACACACTGCCATTACTCACACTGACCAGGGCCGACAGGGCTCCATTCAGTTGTGTGGGAAGCTCTGTTTCTGCACCTGGAGTTTTCAAACTCGCAATATTTCAGCATCAGTTTCTATCCATTTCCATTATATAATCTAGTAATTAATAAAAAATACTTTCATTCATAAATGTATAAAAAAATAAGGTTTGTTTAAACTAAAACATAACATTTTTAAATATTTAAAAACTATTTAAAGAGTTACATTGTTTAGAGTCAATAAATTGAAACTTTTGTTGAATGTTCTTTCAGGTTTCTCCAAACAGTTTTCAAACTCACAATATTTCAGGGTCAATGATGATTTATCTATTAATTTATTAAAGATACATTATTTATAAATTGGTGATTTGAGATTTGTGAATATATTTAACAAAAAATCGACTAATCTATTAAAGTATTAATTCATAACGTAAAATGTGTTTTTAATAAAATACAATTTTTCGTTATGAATTAATACTTTGATATATTAATACTTATACTCACACTCTCTCTCTCTCTCTCTCTCTCTCTCTCTCTCTCTCTCTATATATATATATATATATATATTATTACATGTTATTAAATTGAAAGATTTGTTCAATTTTATAAAACTTATGCCAAAAGTTTATGCACACTTTTCAATCTAGATTTTTAAAATAAAACAATAAAAGAAAAAAAAATATTTTAACATGAACACTTTTATCATTGACCTTCCATACAAACTAGCAGAGAACTGTTATTTGTGCTGGATTTGAGCAACAGCCATCCAATATCTTAAATTCTGTGTCTTATGTGGATTTCAAATTGCCAAATCATTTTCCATTACATTTTACATGGTGCATGTGCACTGCTCTTTTCTATACTGGTTTATCAAATGCCGTTTTAACATAACACCACCTAACTAAGCTTTCCACTTAAATAGAATGCATTAAAATGAATTATAGACTGTTTTGTAAAAATATGATCGTTTAATATTCCTCTTTCTTTTCCATAGAGTATGGACTGGCTGTGATTGGAGGAGCAGCGCTCATTATACTGGCTTTTGTAATTGCTGTAATCGTTCTGATAGTGGTTTGCTGTAAACAAGCACGAAGACAAACATCGATGGCCAAGGAGACCGTAGTATAAACTCTGGCATAAAGGAATACAACATTTCTGCTGTTTGAGCTCAGAACGGGATGTACAGCTGGACTGTAACCGTTTTTGCACTGAGTGGAACCTGTGTGTACGTAGCACAGCTGCAGTACAGCACTGGACTGGTTTCTATGAAACACTAACACTACATGATATGTTGTACATATCGGACCTTTGATTTAATTTTTTGTTATGGATGAATCGAACTGTATTTGTTAATTAAATGGCATTATTTATTATTTTCTTCAGAAATACATGTGTATTAGCTGCTTTGTGTATACAGTATTATATCTAGCAGAAACAATATTTAAGATTCATAAAATATATATATATTTTTTTTAATGTTTTTTTTTATTCTGTTTTTTAAATGTCTAGGAACTTCACAAGATAGAAACAGCAAATAAATTATTATACTTGTCATGAATTTGCAAATTCTTTCTTTTTTTTTGAAGAGGTACCAAAACTTAACTTAAAGGGGTCATATGATGCGATTTCAATTTTTCCTTTCTCTTTGGAGTGTTACAAGCTCTTGGTGCATAAAGAAGATCTGTAAAGTTGCAAAGACTAAAGTCTCAAATCCAAAGAGATATTCTTTATAAAATTTAAGAGTCAACCACACCTACCTAAAACGGCTCGTTCTAACACGCCCCCACATGTCTACGTCACGATGTGGGAAGATTTCCCCCCAAATGTTCACGCAAAGAAAGAAGGCGTAACTTTTATTCTCACTGTAGTATTGTTGCCGCGCCATGTCGTGAAGGCGCTGTGTGTTTCATTGTGAAAGCGAAACTACTTTGTTTGGCCTTCCAAAAGAGGACGATATCCGCTTTGTCATGCC
>NW_015505367.1:816597-820343 GCF_001515645.1 Sinocyclocheilus grahami
AGTGTTACAAGCTCTTGGTGCATAAAGAAGATCTGTAAAGTTGCAAAGACTAAAGTCTCAAATCCAAAGAGATATTCTTTATAAAATTTAAGAGTCAACCACACCTACCTAAAACGGCTCGTTCTAACACGCCCCCACATGTCTACGTCACGATGTGGGAAGATTTCCCCCCAAATGTTCACGCAAAGAAAGAAGGCGTAACTTTTATTCTCACTGTAGTATTGTTGCCGCGCCATGTCGTGAAGGCGCTGTGTGTTTCATTGTGAAAGCGAAACTACTTTGTTTGGCCTTCCAAAAGAGGACGATATCCGCTTTGTCATGCCTAGAGCTGATCCGTGCTGGTCGCTGAGGAAATACATCAACTTTGCGCTGTGGATCGCCGGATCGGCTTTCACCGTGGACGTAGCGGAGTCCAGCCCGGGGTCGTCACATGTGGTTGCTGCAAGCCTCAGCTTTCACCGTGGACGAAGCGGAGTCCAGCCCGGGGTCGTCACATGTGGTTGCCGCAAGCCCAACGGACACGCCGTTCTCAAGCCCGCCGTCTGTTCCTCACTCTAGCCCGCCGTGTGTGACGCTGTGTTTTGTTATGAAAGCAAAACTACTTTGGCCTTCCAAAAGAGGACACGACTAGAAATCAGTGGTTAAGTTGTATTTACAACACTGTTCCAGAACAGCTCATCCCAAATATTCAGATGTGTGTAGCACATTTTATGGAGGACTGTTTCCTGATCTTGGGTAGTAGACTACAATGCCGGCTGTTCTGACTCACAGACTGTAAGTACGTTTTCATTTTAAGAATTTGCCACTGATGATTCAAACGCGAGCAGTGTAGAGTAGCGCTTGTTGTTTGTAATTTCTCCGATCACAAATGCAGACATGGTTTTATGTTTACGCGGCGCAATGCAATGCAATGCGTTAAAAGACAGTATAAGTCATTATAATACGTAATTATGTCCCCACTGGATGCAACAAATGCCTCGTTTATAATCGGTTTTAATGTTTTTGTCTTGTCGCTTCGGCTGGGACACGGCGTCACAGTATGGTAAGGGGCGTAACATTTCTGTCACACGGAATGGAATGATGTGTTGTTGTTTTTTTACCTTAAACTGCATAAACACATTTCATTACACCAAATACACAAAATAATGTTCTTTTTAGCAACATCACATGACCCCTTTAATTGACCTATGCTTTGAAATGATTTATTTAAAAGGACTTGCACAATCAAAAATGAGGAAGAACATAAAACAGCAATTGCTTCTTGTTTTACATTTTCAAACAAAAATCCCCTAATGGCCCAGAAAGCATGTTCAGATTGTGCAACACAATCATAATTAAAAGGAACAGGGAGACACTGATTGGTGAAGAATAAGTGTTGCATTCTGGTCTCAGTAGCTCACTCTTGTGGTAAGCTATGGTAAAGATGTAAAAGTCTTGTTTTTTTCTTTTTGTTCAAGACTTAAACTTTGACTTGAATCATGATGTAACTAAAATGAAGACAATTGTGCATATGTGATATATGCCTTCCAAAGCAGTAACCTATCCTTAATGAAAAGAAAAAAGCCTAAAAAACCTCTCAAACCAAATGTAAAATTAAAACAAATAATTGAAGAAAAACAAATTGACCATAAAATCAGTTTAGAGTTTATTTGCTTTTAAAATAATCACAAGATATTTAATTGTACGTTCTGTAATTCAGCTAAATGAATAAAACAGGTCTGTAAGGCACAATGTATCCAGTAGGTTCTCCATCATATATTTTCAGGCTTCATTATCTTTTAAAATAAAATAGATTTCCCATAAAATAAAATTCATTAAGACAGCTCATTACACTTAAATAATACAGTTCCCTTTCATGGGAACTTTGAACTGCATCCTCTAGGGGTCGCTATGGGGAACGCCTCATCGTGACCCGTGTCTGAAGCATACATTGAAAAAACACCAACAACACGTTGGCCAGCGACAGCCATGACGTCACTACTGGTGCGACTATAGTATAAATAGGCACCGGGAGAACACATCCTCTTCTTCGTCTTCATTGACTGTTTTGTTTGAAGCGTGCATTTCTGTGGTAAGAGCAATCTCTATTCATATCATTATGGCGAGCACTAGGTTTCTTAAAGCGTTTAAGAGGATGTGTGCATCCGTGGTGTCGTTGTTTAACATCTGATGACACACACAATCTATGCGTCATTTGTTTGGGCGAAGAGCACACACGCGATGTCTCTGAGGGGGCAATCGGCATGCACTGCGAGTGTTTTTCCAATGAAAAAGCTCCGCTCTCATTTGTCTCTCTTTTCGAGGAAAGACGGGCAGCCATCTGCTTCCCGCGATTCAGGACCCGCCGCTGCACGGAGGAGAATGAGCTTGTGGGGATCGCAGGTGGATCTGGCTGATGAGTTTGAAGAGGGGTTTTCCCTCTTGTGATCGTCGGCTGTGGACGAGAGTGAGCCGCTGGAGGATGATGTTATTTAATTAACATTGTCTGATCCAGGGGCCAGTGCTCTGCTGAGTTCGGCCCAGCAAAAGCAGGAAATGTCTGAGGAGGGCAAAGAAGCTGAGGCTGAGCCTTCCCCATCCTTCTGCCCTGCATATGATGAGCTTTTGAAAGTTATGGATCGCGCCACGGCGAGGCTTTACTTGCCATGGCGCGGGCGAAGAAAGTGACGTCGCGAGGTCATCTCGATGAACGTTATTTTTTCTGGCCATAACCCTCCAGCTCAGGTGAGCATTCCTTTCTTCCTGTTTTCCATATAGAGATTGAGAAGGAAAGGAAGAGGCCCCTTCGCGGCTCGCACTCCTCCCCTGCCCGCGGGTAGGGGTAGGAAGAATCGCGGGTCAAAGGAAGGTAGGTATAAGACCTAAGGGATGTGATCCAGACAGGGCGTCAGCGCTTTTTTCCGGATCAGAGTGATACCTCAGTATCCACTCATTTCCTTCGGGGGTCTTACATCTGCCCTTATCTTCCCCTTCCTAATTCCCCTTTAACCACCATCTCCACCTGACCGAGGTTAGGTGGGAATTTCCTGCATTACAGTCTCCTATGCTGGACCTATGATGTTTGGTTGGTTCTATATCTTCATAGTGACCACCTTACTGATGGTCCGGACCAGAGGCTTTTTCGGACGGGGCTCCGACGCGGGAAACATGGTGTGTGAGTACGATCCATTTCTAAATATATATATATATATATACACGTGTGTGTGTGTGTGTGTGTGTATTTCACGTGCTGGTGGTTGTGTGTATAACCCTTCTGCTAGCTTTCTTTGCAGTGTTTCCCGGGACCTGTGTGTTTCTGTCCTTTTTCTAGGGTAGGTCCTCGGTGAGCACCCCCTCTGCTGGATTCAGAAACCGGGTGCTCGACTTGCAGTGTTTATCTCACTCGTTGATATATGTCCAGATGGTACGATAAGCCGGGTTTCGGCTTCATACTTCCTGGATCATGTGGCCAGATCACAGGCTTCTGCGGGAGCCTTCTTGATCATCAGGCCCCCGGCATGGCACTGCAAATATTTCCTGGACGTCCGGGCTGGGCTTATGCTTTCAGGCTGCCCTGTCTGGTTTACTGTATCTAGGTCGCCCTGAGGGGCCTCCTGATCACCAGGATATCCCCTCTTGCTGAGGCATCGAGCGGGAAGTATAGGTTGCATTTGCGAGAACCTTCTTGTGTAATGCTGTCTCAGGCAGTGCTCCCCTCACCTTAGAGGGTTGTATTTGAGCTTGCCTCTCCCGTTTGGCCCAGTACT
>NW_015505367.1:824958-825323 GCF_001515645.1 Sinocyclocheilus grahami
CCCCCTCTGCTGGATTCAGAAACTGGGTGCTCGACTTGCAGTGTTTATCTCACTCATCGATATATGTCCAGACGGTACGATAAGCCGGGTTTTGGCTTCATACTTCCGGGATCATGTGGCCAGATCACAGGCTTCTGCGGGAGCCTTCTTGATCATCAGGCCCCCGGCACGGCACTGCAAAAATTTCCTAGACGTGCGGGCTGGGCTTATGCTTTCAGGCTGCCCTGTTTGGTTTACTGTATCTAGGTCGCCCTGAGGGGCCTCCTGATCACCAGGATGTCCCCTCTTGCTGAGGCATAGAGCGGGAAGTATAGGTGGCATTTGCGAGAACCTTCTTGTGTAATGCTGTCTCAGGCAGTGCACCC
>NW_015505367.1:825716-829980 GCF_001515645.1 Sinocyclocheilus grahami
CCTCAGCTAAGTAACTGCTAGCTGTTCCACCTTTGGAACATGCTGTAGGTCGAGCTCCCTCTCGATTGAGAGCTGGATGCTTGCTCCCACAGCTACAGATTTACTGCCAGCCAAAATCCATGTTAAGTGTGCATGTGAAGTCTTTGTACACTTTCTAAAATCCACACTGTGGTAAGTTCGCACGCTGGTACTCTGTGTTATTTTCTAGAATCCTGTATGGTAAGAGCTACGAGCAGCAGCTTCGTGCTCTTTCTGAGTGGTTTAAAACCCCGGTTCCGCCACTCCACCTATGTATACTCTGGATACCTACTTAACAGGGTGTTGCTATTAGGGGTCTGTTGAGACAGTTCCTTCAGCATATACAGAGTGCGGTAGCCCCTGTGTGACAGGCCAAGACTAGTATGATTCTAGGCTCTTGGTCATATTCCCTTAAAGGAATCTATTCCTGATTCCAAGCCTTGAGCTCTACTCCGGGCCCAGGAGTTCTGGCCCTAACAGGTAAGTTTTTTGGGGTATGTAGCCTAGGCCTTTGGCCGTAGGGAATAATGTCACTGACAGCCGTCTAACGTCCCAGGGGCAACTCCCATGGCAATATGGTAGAGTTGGTACTTAGTGCTCACCATGGTTTCTGGCATGCACTACCCTCAGCATGGCGGCGTGGGTATACCGTTCCCCATAGCGACCCCTAGAGGACACAGTTCGAATGGCCAACGTGTTGTTGGTGTTTTTTCAATGTATGCTTCAGACACGGGTCACGATGAGGCGTTCCCCATAGCGACCCCTAGAGGATGCAGTGTCTCGTTCCCTACTCAGGGAACCATTGTTACATAAGTAACCTGAGCCGTTTCCATAGTATTATAATTATTGTCCCAGTGGCATGCAACAGTATGTTATTGACAACAACATATATCAGTGACTGTTCCAGTTTCAAAACACAAATCAAGTATCACAACAAAAAAACATGATTTTTTTATATTACAAATGCTTGATTCTTAAAAGGTATAACAAACCCAATTTTATTCCTTACAAAAATCTTTTCAGATAATGCGCAGTAACCTCTCCCTGAGAGATATTTATCCACAGAGTTACAATCCTTTTACCTCAGATGAAGACATTATATTTCAACATCTTATAATATAGAGTTTTTAATTCAATAGGTACACAATAATATTGCTTCAGATCCACATTTAGTACAGATAGGCCTCATTCATGAGTGTGAATTTCTGTGTAAAATCATTCTTGCACAAATTTTCACAAGCAACAATTTAAGAATAACATTACGAATGATTTACACAAAGATTGGCTCATGAATAAGGCCCCGTGTCATTATTATGATCCAAACTCCACCGTTTCCTTCGTGATGGGTTTAAACTCATAGTTTCCTCTTCCAATGCATTTGCAAGTAATACTGCAGTATAGAGATACAAAGAGTTTTAAAAATTCATAGCGCATAACTTGAGGTTTTCTAATGAATTCTGCAAACTATGAAGAAAGACCAGGGCTAAGTTGTACCTCATGGTGCTTCCATAGTGATTTCCTGTGGGAGACTGTGAACAGTGTGATGCCAGCCTGAAAAGAGGGAACAGATGAGCTCAGGGAGACAGATGTTTCGAAAGCAAACTCCCACAGGAGCAACAAATACATTCCTGACTTCTCACTTTTGACAGAAAACGAGCATGGTGGGGTGAGCACCTGTTGTAACTTCTCTAGCCGTATGTTATAAGCCAGGGGTGCCCAAACTCGGTCCTGGAGGGCCGGTGTCCTGCAGAGTTTAGCTCCAACTTGCCTCAACACACTTGCTGGAAAGTTTCTAGTATGCCTAGTAAGAGTTTGATTAGCTGGTTCAGGTGTGTTTAATTGGGGTTGGATTTAAACTCTGCAGGACATCGGCCCTCCAGGACCGAGTTTGGGCACCCCTGTTATAAGCATTTGCCTTTCACACTAACATTTTTGCATTTATTGTGTATAAGACGACGACATCTGACTACCTTTTGACAGTGGCTGTAGATGAAGTCCTCCACATCCACAGCGCTGGTGCACTCATCCAGAATAGCAAACTGGGGCTTGTGGTAAAACAGACGAGCCATCTGTGCAATTCAATAAAGAAAACGTGGACTTTCTGATTTAATACAGGCTACATTAATATCGGTCTCATCCTAAATAGAGAATGATTAAAAAAATGCAAAGATCAGAGCTTACAGCCATCCTCTGTTTCTCTCCTCCACTGAGGACATCCATCCAGTCCTGCACACTGTCCCAGCTGGCCTCTCTCTCCAGGATATGTCCCAGCTGGACATTGTCCAGATATTCCTTCAGCACCTGACCACAAGTACACAATATAATAATGGTAACACTGTAAGCACATTTCTTAAAGGGACAGTTCACCCAAAAATGTTCATGTCAAAAAAAATTCTTTCTTCTGTCCATATATTTAGCTTTGTTGTTCTTTTCAGTACAATGAAGATAGACCGTAAGGCTCCAAAAAGGAACAAAAGAGAATCATAAAAATAGTTTGCGTATGATAGCATTCCAGACTTAGAATATAGCACATATTGGACAAATCTTACACTTTTTCCCTTTTTCCCCTTCACGCAACATATATATATATATATATATATATATATATATATATATAAAATAAGGACTGAATCTGAATTTTGTTTGGAATATTATAGTTTTAAAGGCAGCTTTTCCAACCCTGACAAATTTCTGACATTCCACTGAAAGCCCGAGTAATCAAAACTTTGACACTACAAAAAGTTCATAAAGAGATTATAAAAGTAATCTATATGAATTAAGTGGTTTTAAGTCATTTGAATAAACATGATCGCTTTATATTTTGAACAGATTTAATTTAGGCTTTTATTCACAAATAAAAATTTTTATATTTGCACATTCTTAAAGGGGTCATATGATGCGATTTCAAGTTTTCCTTTCTCTTTGGAGTGTTACAAGCTGATTGTGCATAGATAAGATCCCTGAAGTTGCAAAGACTAAAGTCTCAAAACCAAAGAGATATTCTTGGTTCATACTGCATATGCAGCCAATGAGCTTACTGCCTTGAATTTATATGGCTGGCTAGCATTCACTTGAGATTCCTGCAGCGCGCTTTCAGAGTTCTCTGAAACCCTCCACCTTCCCCAGCTCCACCTATATAGATCTGCTACGGGTTATTTTATATGCTATTTGTGCAGCAGCAGTATGTCTTAAATACGTATGGCACCGTATCGACATATGCATTGGCAGTAGCAAGTTTCTGTACTTGCTTGCAGCAGCAGCAATAATCTACAATTACTGCAATAACCAACAGCAGCAGCAATTCAGTAGCAGCGTAGCAGATCTGTTCTGCCAAGACCAAATACTTTAACACTGTCATATCCATCACCATGCTAAAATGTTCAGAGAGTTGTCATGATTGAACTGAAGTTCAGCGTTACTTGTGTGACACGGGTAAACAAACATCATTCTTTTGTGTCAAGCAAGCATGGTTGAACTTCATTTTCTCTACTGTATATGTATGTGGATTGTTGATCAATAGGCAAATAAAAGCCTAAATTAAATCTGTTCATCATATAAAGCGATCATGTCTCTTCAAAAGACTTGTATTAAACTGTTCAATTTATATTTATTTCTTTTGTAATCTCTTTATGAACTTTCTGAAACATTAAGCGAAGTTTTTGTGGAATAGACTTTCAGTGAAGAAAATCCCTTTAGTTTTCTTAAAGATATCTTCATTTGTGTTTTGATGAACATAGGTCTTATGGGTAAAGAATGACAGAATTTTAATTTTGGAGTGAACTATCCCTTTATAACATAACATATTTTGATGTCCATTTCATTATGAAACTCATCCGATCAGACGTTCTTTTCTTCTTTTGGTCTACATTTAGAAAAATAAAAAAACAGAACTTGGGAATTGAGGATTAAATGAATGCATAAATGTTAAGAAGCTAACTATGATGGCTTGGTTGCTGTTTATTTAGTGTGTAGTATGTAGCTTACTTGATAATGTTGTCTGCGATAATGATTTTACCTCTCCCAGGGTTAAGAGGGATTTTCTCTACTGAATCATCTGTGAAAAAGAAAGAGAAAAAAAAGAATAAATATAGAAAATAAGAAATAATAGATATTAGAATGATTTCTCAAGGATCATGAGACACTGAAGACTGAACTGCTGAATCACAGGATTAAATTACATTCTAATATATATATATATATATATATATATATATATATATATATATATATATATATATATATATAT
>NW_015505367.1:830709-836885 GCF_001515645.1 Sinocyclocheilus grahami
GAACTACATTCAGAAATAAATGAGTGATTAAAAGAAAACAGTTAGGATGAGTTTAGCATTTCCTTAAACATTTTCCATTTGGTCACCAATTTATTTGATTTATTTGACTACTTTCATCACGCATTTAATTATTTATATATGTATTTAAACAAGATTACGTGTATTTATTCACACATTTATTTGCATATTTATTTATTTATACACACATTTATTTATTTATTTGTGTATTTATTTGTTTTTAATTTCTGCAGGTTTGGTCCTCCATACCTAAACAGCTGTATTCTAATTCTTTAAACACCTAAATGTACACCAAGAGCTAATCTTACCTACCATAGTTAAACTATCTATGTAATATTACTCCTCTCTGTCATTAGTGATAACTAACCCCTAAACATTGTGAAAACAAGCGTTGTGTCTGTAAACTGTCATAGTCGTACATTTTGGAGTTGTACTCTTAACAAACACACAAAATCTCGTATATGTAAACTGTCGTTGACGTAGATTTTGGAATCCAACTCTGACAAAAAACAGAATTACATACAATACTTTTAAATTACGCACGAGTAAATTAAAATGACACACAAATGCTTTGAATTACGTACGATTATTTTTGACAGTGATTTTATTCCATACATAAGAGGCTCCTTTTAAAAACATAAAAAAACTTACCGACCCCAAACATTTAAACTGTATTAGTATTAACTCATAGAGACATATCTTATGTCACAAATTTATGTTTAAAACAAAACAAACATTTCACACAATAGTCCAGACCTTTGATTCTCTGTGTTACCATGGTCCGTTCATATCTGCCTGAATTCAGCTCTTTAAGGACTTCCTGAATTTCTGTGATCCGTGCAGTGAACCTAATAAATGGATTCAGACTCCAGATAAACACACATACTCAAGCAGATGAAAGACAGACAGCAGGTGAGCACTGATAAGGATAGAGATAATGGATGGCAAGAGAAACAAGCAAAGAATGAATGTAGCACTCACCCGGACAGTCTGGTCATCTCTCTGCCTGCCAGGACGATTCTTCCCAGGGCCTGCGCCAAACTTATCAACATCCGCCCACTCTGGTAGTAGTCCTGCAGTGTAAAACAAACACAGAAGAACTTCTATCTTCTGTGCAAACATTTATGTAAGGAAATCATTATTGACCCAATAAAGCCATTTTACAAAGCCAGTCATGACAATTAAATCTGAAGAGATAAAAGGTCAGTAATTAAAAGTGAAATATTATCTGGATTTGCATACAGTAGCATATTGCCAGTGTATAGTGAAAGTGATTTACACAATTTTAACTGCTACAATAAAAAATATCATGTACTGCTTTCTGAAAATAAATAAAGCAAAATAATCAGCCTTATTAAACAGAATTTCTGAACGTGTTCATGCATACTCACTTCCAGCCGTTCAGAGTATGTGCTGTTCACATGCCGCTGGTTTGTGAGGTCCAGGAACGGCCGGCTAATAACCAGGTAACCCACCACCATGGCTATGTCTGGAGAATCAGAAAAATGTTTTGCCAGAAAAAGAGCCTTAACAATAACCCTTTCACACAAGGCCAGTATATAGGTCTATCACATCGTCCTTGGTGACATAAACAGTAGAAATATTTCAGAAGACACTTTGATTGAAGATTATGAAGACAAAAAAATGATTTGCGGTAATATAAACGAAAAAAAAAAATCTCTCACAGCAAGAACAAAAACATGCATTAAAACAGTTAAAGGGATAATTCACCCAAAAATGAAACCTGAACCTTCGTTCATCTTCAGAACACAAATTAAAATATTTTTGATAAAATCCGAGAGCTCTCTGACCCTCCATAGACAGGAAGGGTACTACCATGGTCAAAGCACAGAAACCTAGTAAGGACATCATTAAAATAGTCCGTGTGACATGGGTTCAACCGTAATTTTACGAAGCTACGAGAATACTAAAACAAAAATACCAACTTTATTCAACAATTCTTCTCCCGCGAGTTACCGTCTTCCGCCATTAAGGAGAGTACCACGACACATGGGCATGCTTTCCTCTAAACAAGGTGCAGCGCATGTGTGATCTACATCAGCAGCACCACACACATGCATCGCGATACTCTCCGTAATGCCGCTAAGGTGACGCGGAGGAGAAGAATTGTTGAATAAAGTTGTTATTTTTGTTTTCTTTGCGCCCAAAAAGTATTCTCGTAGCTTCATAAAATTACGGTTTGCTACAGTTATTTTAGCAAAGTCCTTGCTACATTTCTGTGCCTTAACCATGGTAGTACCCTTGCTGTCTATAGAGGGTCAGAAAGCTCTCGGATTTCATCAAAAACATCTTCATTTGTGTTCCAAAGATGAACGAAAGTCTTACGGGTTTGGAATGACATGAGGGTGAGTAATTAAAGATACTCCACCCCAAAATGAAAATTTTGTCATTAATCACTTACCCCCATGTCGTTCCAAACCCTTAAATGCTTTGTTCGTCTTCAGAACTCAGTTTAAGATATTTTGAATGAAAACGGGAGGCTTGTGACTGTCAAGTTAATTACACTGTCAAAGTCCAGAAAATATGAAAAGCATCGTCAGAATAGTCCATCTGCCATCAGTGGTTCAATCAGAATTTTATGAAGCGAAGAGAATACTTTTTGTACCTGAAGAAAACAAAAAAAACTACTTTATTCAACAATTTGTCTCCTCTGTGTCTCTTCGCATCACCGTAGCACCATTTTGGAGAATATCCACTGAACCCAAGCAGCGTACGCTCTTCTGTGTCAGCCAGGACACAAGGATACGTTTTCTATGTGTATTTATGCTTTGATTTGAACGAAAACAGTGCATCCCTGTGGCGCGGCTGATTTAAGTTCTCAAATATATCATAAAGGTTTGCACAATGAACATTTTTAGATATCCCTTTGTTCATTAAAGATAGTATTTACTTCATTTAATTACTAAACGACTTTTAATCAATTTGGAACATTGAAAGAGTTTCAAGGACAACTCCAAGAAAGCAAGATTGCAAACTTTCAGCTACCAATTGGAGAGAGATTTGGGCAAAGTGTAATGATGGCTTATACAGCTACAGCCACTTGTGGTACAATAAAATAAACCCATTTTCCAGGACAATCTTTGGTCAGGGGCAACCCTATGCTTATGTTTGTGCCATATATTACAAATACATACTTTTCAGTGTCTCACTGGCAAACAAGCAGGACAGTTCTCGGAGGGTCTCAGCACTAGTTGAAAGATATTTCCAATGGTTGTCCATCTCTGTAACAAGAATCTTCTGCTCCTTCTGAAGTCTCCTTACTGACATGACGATGTCGAATGCCTTTCTCTTTGTCCTTAGTTTGACAGAGTCTGGAATGCATGAGAAAAACTTACGTCATGCATCAACCTTCAAAGAATCTTTAAAATCATTTGGGGTTGCAGATTGACATTTGAAGCATTGTGGGTAATGTCAATTATGTATAAGAATTGTCAGAAGACTAGTGTACATACCACTGTGTGGTAGCTGCCATGGCCAAGCTGTCTCACCAGACAAAATGGTTTCCAAGCACAGAGTTTCTGTGTTTGGAACCATTTTGTTGTATTTCTCTACAACTGATGTCAGGATCCCCTTCTCCTCCCCGATCTTGCGGCGGATCCTGGCATGACCTTTGTTGCCATCTGTATCTTTATAGAGACGCTGGGAACGTCTCTTGATACTCGCCACCAGCACCTCAATTCTGCTGGCCAAGGCATCAACATCAGTTGTTGTTGTT
This sequence comes from Sinocyclocheilus grahami, assembly GCF_001515645.1. NCBI lineage: Eukaryota > Metazoa > Chordata > Actinopteri > Cypriniformes > Cyprinidae > Sinocyclocheilus > Sinocyclocheilus grahami. The sequence goes on from NW_015505367.1 coordinate 834,464, forward strand.
GTTGTTGTTGTTGAGAAGAAATAGGTGGGACAAAATTACAAAAACATTAACAATTACAATTATTGATGACTAAATGTATTACTAGTAATATATATATATATATATATATATATATATATATATATATATATATATATATATAAGTCATTTCCTCACCGTCTGCCCACTCCTTTACATCATTGACCCAGTCTTCCAATTGGCTCTCTGTCACTGCAAGTTCGACTTTCATGGACTCTAGGTTTTGCAACTGGCTTTGCAGAGCTTTTGTGGTCTGCAATGACAAGCAATCACAGATAGTACAAGAACCAAATGTTCAATGCACAGCTTCAAACACTAATAACATACATTACTGAACATCTAAAACAAATTCTACTGATGTCATTACCTTCTGATATCGCCGGGTCAGTGCGGTGGCCAAATTGTTGAACTTTTGCTGATTCCAGCGCATGGCCATGAGAGTCCGCATGTCTGTGCGTCCTGCAAACACAGAAAATATCATGTTACCATATTCCCCCTACTTATTATGTAATGATGTAAGTAGTGCAGTATGTGGTCATTTGACCTGCTTTGGACATGTGTTTTGTGGTCACTGCAATCCTAGAGAGGAAAGCATTGCACTGTTCCACCTCCTCCCCTAGTGTTAAACCAGCCCCATCCTGATATGCCCCACTCCATTTCACCTGATTAGAAAACAAATAATAATAATAATGCTGAGAAAGTTTTGACATTCATTTGCAGATGTTCAGTTTTCATAATCACATAGCAAAGTTCACCTACCTCGCATTTAAAATCATGTGCTTTGGCATGGAATACCGAAAGGAAGGGCTTCATGTTAAGAATGTGCTGGAGCTATGGGCAGCTTTTTGCAACTCTTTGGAGGTAGGGCCAATATTTGCAGGTCACATCCATACAAAAAAAGTGATTTGCCTACTGGCCAACTTTTCTTGCAGGTACAGTGGATAGGCAACAATTTCCCCCCTGTACATATTTAAAGCACAGAGCAGCACTCCGTACCGACACACCGCAGGCTCCAATCCCTCCTCGTCTACCTTGCTGGCAGATCTTTGGGAGGTCTCTCTGGCTGCTGACCACTCCCCTCCACAAACACCTCTTCCACTGACCTATAATATGGAAAATGGTTGATGAAAATAAGACTCTCCTAAACAAACTCAGTAGTAGGTAATTGTAGTCCTATATATAGTCTAATCATCTGCGATTTTACATGTTTGGATGTCTTGTGAATGTAGTCCACAAATCTGGTCACATCTTCATCCTTAGCTATAAAGACGTCTTCAAAGATGTCCTGTTCCTCAGATCTAAAAAAAATAAATAAAAAAAAACATGTACAGAACAGGTACACAAAAGTTTATGATACATTGTAATCTAATTTTACTTGGTGCACATTAAAATATTTTTTTATTTAATATTGTTTCAACAGTGTGACATTATACACAGTTTGGAATACCTAGCTGCATTCTTGAAACAGTAATGCTTGCGGTTTCCATCTACTGAAACTGCCAGCATAACTGGGGTGCACAGAGGACAGATGAAGGCCTCTTCCTTGCAGATTTTGTCCACCTCATTTAGCACAGCCTCCCACTCAAAAAAATTTTTCTGAAAACTGTCTGTGGAGATCTTGTCAGTCTATTAAAATTAAGGAAACCAACAGCTAATAACGTACAACAAATACATTAGCATCAAACAGCTTTTCAACCCACAATACAAGAGATTAACAATACTGTAGGGTAAATAAATTCAATACTCACACAACAACAAAAAAGCGGACAGTTCGGTGATCCAGCATTCTTAAAAATGCTTGGCAGGACAGTCCTGGTGCTGCCATCTTCATTTCTTCAAATGAAAAAAAGACATCTGTGGCATAAATTGTGGCAAAGTGAAGGGTCGTAGGCCAGTAGTCACTTCGACTTAGGTCGACCACTCCAGCAGCCCAAGTGGCTTGGCATGGCTCACATCTCAACTCAGGCATGTTTAGATCATATCGTCCTGGAAAAATCAAAAACATACCCACTTTAATGTAAACCTTATGTGATTAATCAGGGTTTGGATTCTTTAAACAATTTTTACACTACTTTGTATACTTTTTAAACATTACTCAAAAGTCATGTGTAGATTTTACATACAGACCTGTGCCAAACTTATGGGAGTAGAGCATGTATAGATTTTTATCTTCACACCCTTACCATTCATTGTGATCACAGCAATAGTCTTCCCTAGGCTGACCCTCAATGACTCTGGTGAACAACCACACATTTTGTCAGGAATCTCCACAGGTACAAGCCGCACTGAAAAAGATCAAACATGTGAATTAAGATAATTTGTATTGACTGAGCAGTATAACATTGTAATGGTTCTACGGTAATGAAGTACATTGTTCAAAAAGTATACAAGAGATGCTCAAAAA
>NW_015505367.1:836968-847002 GCF_001515645.1 Sinocyclocheilus grahami
AAAGTGTACTGCATGGAGTGCCTTTGGCTGTGAAAAGGCCAGTATTCTGGCAAATTTTAAAGATGTAATTTACACAATGAAGTACACACCACCAGTCTCTGGAGCAAGGGCCACCTCACAGTTACTGTCAGGAGCATTGATGGGAGGATCAGTTTTCCGAATGTGATCAGCTGTACCAGAAGAAAACAACAAAAAACATTCACAACATTTTCAACTTGTCCCAAGGCTAGTGGCACAATTTTGCCTCCCTTATTACCAGCCTGAAATGGCCCAAACTCACTGTTTAACGTCAGTATAACATTGTAATGGTTCTACGGTAATGAAGTACATTGTTCAAAAAGTATACAAGAGATGCTCAAAAAGCTGACTGACACGGAGTGTCCACATAAATTAAATATCAAACAATAAGAGATTTTCCAAACCCAACTGTGGACAGTCCAATTACTTGCAGTTATCTATAAGGTGTCATATAGATGATGAAAGCAAATAAGAATGCTTGCTGTAGAAGCAGATCATTAAAAAAAGAAACAAGCTGGTTGGCCACTGACAACACACTCAGAACAAACCGCTTCCAAGCACAGCCTTACTAAGACCAATAATTTAGTGTAGTTTATACTGCTTTACACAAATACCGTATGCAATCAATTTATTTCCATGTCAAAAATCAAATGAGTGGTTGTGGTTTGATTGTTTCCCTGATATATTCTTTGTTTGATACATTCATAAGTGCCTAATCAATGTAGATATTCAATATATCTTGAATGAAACACTATACTGACGCTTATTAGACTGGTTCCTGATTGATCTTGGCCTTGCATAGACAATGTTTCCATTAATGTCTCTCTTTCTCCAGTGCACCCTTGGTTCAGGTGTCTTTACTGGTGCTGTTTCCTCCTCTTCCTGCAGCTCACCAAGCAAGTCATCAAGACTTTGGAGCTCATCATTGAGTTCTTGATGATCAACCAATTTATCCAGCTTCATAAACTGTTCTTGGAGTTCTGAATCACTCATGCTGATGATGGCCAGAAACACAGACAGACAAAGACTCACAACAAAGATGAACAGATACGACAGCTACAGATGTAAACAGAGAGAGATAGAGAGAAAAGCAAATAAGAATGCTTGCTGTAGAAGCAGATCATTAAAAAAAGAAACAAGCTGGTTGGCCACTGACAACACACTCAGAACAAACCGCTTCCAAGCACAGCCTTACTAAGACCAATAATTTAGTGTAGTTTATACTGCTTTACACAAATACCGTATGCAATCAATTTATTTCCATGTCAAAAATCAAATGAGTGGTTGTGGTTTGATTGTTTCCCTGATATATTCCTTATTTGATACATTCATAAGTGCCTGATCAATGTAGATAACAACAATAATAAATTAGTCGTCTGGTGTTGCATGAACGCGATTGGCTAGCGTCTGCGCTAGGGTATTTGCATAAGGTGATCTGATTGGCTGACGCCTGCGTTGGCGCTTGAAAAGTTTTTAGGCTTGTTTGAGATGCACCTTGCCTTGCCTGAAATGAAGGCGAGAGTAGGCGGCTGCAGTGAGGGGAGGAGTGAAATAAGCACAGGCAAGACGGACAGTTCTGACCTCTAGAAGTGAACAGATACCTACGAGATCAAAGGCAGATATCGCGTTATTCTCACTTACATGCTCTGTTGCTAATCTACAACAAAAGTTGTTGGAGGCAATGGCTGGTAGAATCCAGCAGTCATGGCACCTCGGTTATGGAGAACATGTCTGGTGTGCATGCTGACATCACATTCAGCACAGAAGAAGGGGTGTGGTTGACAGTCACAACACCGGACAGCAGCTGGATTGCTCCCACACTGTTGGCAGATGTGTGTTGCCACATTTTCTTGTGCCGCAGCGGTGTTCACCAGACGGGGTCTCTCTGCCCTCCACCTCTCTGAAAAGAGACTTTGTCGTGTGCTCCAGTTCGAGGAAGCTCGGAGAGGATCTCTTGAGGTTCCAAGAGGTGATGCCAACAGATACCTACGAGATCAAAGGCAGATATCGCGTTATTCTCACTTACATGCTCTGTTGCTAATAAACATGATATCATTTCAGTTCACTGCTGTGTGTGTGTGTGTGTGTGTGTGTGTGCACTTTAGATGGGTAAATCCAGAGCACTAATTATGAGTATGGGGCACCATACTTGGCCACAGGTCACTTTCACGGCACTTTTTCACTTTATATGACAATAAATATGATGAACAAGACACTCAAAGTGCTTGCTATTTAATTCCATACGAAAGGTGTATTTATCATCCATTTTTACTTTAATACGTTCACCAGACAGGGTCTCTCTGCCCTCCACCTCTCTGAAAAGAGACTTTGTTGTGTGCTTCAGTTCGAGGAAGCTAGGAGAGGATCTCTTGAGGTTCCAAGAGGTGATGCCTTTAAACTGAATATTTAAAAACAACACTTTAATATATATATATATATACACAAACATGTACTTTAGATTTTTATAGAAATATGACAACACTCACATGATCTCACACAGAGATGCGCTGTCATAGTGTTTGGGAACATTCATGCATAATTTAAAGACATAATCATATGAAATCAGATAAAAATAAAACATTTTAGAAGAGAACCGCAGCATCACAGTTGTCTGAACCAATGAGCATTAAGCTGTGTCGTCAGTCAGTGGTTTCCCATCATGCTTTTGATCATCAGTCGGTGGAGAGCAACTGCACAATCCGACACAGCCGCCTCGCCGTCGCCAGAGTTTTTTTGCACACGCCAGCATGACATCAGTCGGACGTAACGGACACGAAGATGAATCTATTTCTCATCTCTTCTGGGAATGCTCATATACAAGAATGTTCTGGATGGATTTCTGTATTTTTGTACGCACATTTTCATCACAAAGGTTTTCTTTGTTATACAAAGATGTTTTATTTGGTCAGCACAATTTTGATAAAGATGCAAAGGACCAATATTTCTTGATAAATTTGTTTATTTTTCTAGCGAAATTTTTCTTACATAAATGTAAATTTCAGGGTGCTAAGCCCTACTTTTTTTTATTTTTCATAAGGAACTTAAATCCTATCTGGACACTCCTTACATCCAGCAACTCCAAAGCCCTTAAAACTGTCTCATTGTGTCATTTGTACGATATTTTCCTGATTTTGTAACCTGCATTTGTACTCTCAATTGTATGTACCCCTGGCATTGATGGTGTATGTTCTTAGCAATGCAATAAAAAATAAAAAAAACCGTAACTCAGACACTTTTCTAACCGGCATGCATCTCGCGGTGATCACCGGTGATCGGTTGTGCGCAGAATTTGCTCATCTCAAACAAGCCTATTAACTTCTGCCACGAGCGATGTAGTCTGTGGGATTCCCTGCACGTTGAAAAATGACACCAAGGGACCCTGACCAAGCGTCCATATGTGACGCGTTGGGAGTGAGAACGTGTTGTATATGTACGTTAGAGTTCAGATGCAAAAGTCTCTTAAGTGCCGTCGGAAATATTCTTTTAAAATTAGCATTTTTTATCAGGCTACTATATTTATGTTCAGTTATGTCACTTTAATTGCATAGAAACATACCTATACATTGCCATTAGACCTATACATTGCATAAAATTATAATGCTGATAAAAATGCTCATTTTAGATGAAAATTATATATTTATATAAATTCCTACTTAGATTTAGACAAAGGAATATACTTACATCATTGTCCAACAGTGGTTTTGATGTCCCTTTCTCTCTATAAGTGAATCGGGGACATTTAGTCAATTACCTAAGAAATCAGTGACATTGACTTTCTATGAAACTCTTGCAGAAGCACGTTAACGTCTGAATAAATGAATGCGTCGGCGTCCCATGTCAACGATATTTCAATGTCGAAGAGGTTATAAAGTACACCGGGTAAATAAATGGCTACAGGCATAAGAAGCAAAGATTTTACCCATTGGTTTCCGAAGACAGTCTTTGTTTTAATACGTACACGGCGAACAGCAAAGCACCTGCGATGGAGGAATTGCTGGTGTTACGAGATTTTTCTGTTTCAGTGGGCGGGGCAAAGGTCAATATATTTACAGTGTTGCACAAACTACATTTGTTTATCATTTCGTAACAGTTTACAATGTTTTTATTAGTTTACAGTGCACGCTTTGTGCAGTCGTCCCTGACTGAATGATTGCAGGCATTCTTTGTGTAATGTTAGGATAAAGCACAGCCAACTTCAGCTAGTTGTGGCCTATACATTGATTTCAGTTCTTTGTGCTCTTCATTTGTAGCTTGCGATGCTTTAAAACTGTGTCTGTTATTAGTTGTTATCATTTGTTGAATACACCACTGCCTGCAACAAATGAAATAAACCTATATAAACGTATCTGTGCACATTTTTTTTGTATACTGGTATGATGATCCATGTCTTAACTTACCCCGTTCAACATTCTCCATGCTGTCTGGTTGTGAATTGTCTGCAGTCTGGTTGTAAACTATGAGACAACCATACACTGTTGCAAAAACATGCTGCTGAAATTTCTTCTTTTTTTCCCCTCCGTGTTTCCAATGTAAAATAGTTAAACATTTTTTACAAACAAATGCAAATGTACCAATTAAGATTATCACAAGGGTTAAGGCTCCATTTACACAGTGAAACCAAAAATCCCAGAAAACCTGGATGATTACAGCTACACAGGTTTCCAATATTAGCGCAGATCCAACTACCATTTCAATTATTTATATTTATGCTCTTCTGTTACCTTTTAATAGGGTGACCATACATGCCATTTTCCCAGGACGGGTCCTGGCCAGGATTTCTGTATTGCCTAAAATATCTAGGTTTTGGCTTTGTTTGCAGACCGATCGGTGTATGACATCAAAATACCTCGAGAGCATTTTGAAAGCATAAGGAACCGTCTGTATGGTATTTTGATGTCATACACCGATCAGTCTGCACACGCAAACAAAGCCAAAACCTAGATATTTTGGGCAATATAGAAATCCTGGCCAGGACCCGTCCTGGGAAAATGGCACAAACACCGGCTGTCAGATACTTACTAACAGGGTTGGGCAAAGATACATCAAAATGTATTTGAAAATAAAATACCAAATACCTTAATTTTAAGTGTATCAAAATAAACTACAAAATACAGCAGTCACACCATGTATCAAAATCAAATACTGTATTTTTGTATTTTACAAATACTAAAAAATACTTTTACAAGGGAGCATGACATTTCTTTGCAAACCTTCCATCAATTGGCCTATTTGATCTATCTCTTCACCAATACACTGACATGCAATAAATCTGACCAGTTAACAGATCAAATATTCACATATCCCTGTGATCTCCCAGATGAAGGTTAGTTTTAAAGTAATCAACAGTTTAATGTTTAAGAGTCTGAGAATGCCTCATAATTGTATCTTAATTTAGTTACTTGGTGCTTGGTAACGAAGGGCCTACTTTGTATCAGCAGCACTGACTCAATGACAACTGATGGCACCTGTTTTCACAGCAACTCATTTCTAACCAATTAATCATTTGAATGTTAATCATAAATTATAATCATATAATTTGTGTCAGGCAGTCATTCATGCAATGGTATGCAAAATCATGATCCTACTAAACAGCTACTTCTATTAGGGTACAATATTCAGCAATCACATATTTATTTATCAATCATCGGACACCTATTTGGAAGTTGGAAACATTTTAGCATTACAACAATTAAATGATCAATATGTTTTGATATTAAATGTAGCCAAAACATAAACAGAAAGTAGCAACAGAACTTGTCAAGGAGTATTAACCCAACTCCAACCACTGAATCTATTGAGAGCCATGGGAGTATAGAGGACACATACACATATACACTTATAAGTGCAGTTGCACCAGGCACATCACTTTCTATTGCTCATTCATCCATGCTTCCTTTTTCACTCCAACATTCCAATAATTCCTGCTCACTAAAAGCTGCATGGATATATTCACTTACCCCGACAGGCCTATCTATGTAAACGATTTAGAAAAAGTTCCGTCGATTTACACCTTAATCGCTATTTTTCCCGTTGTCAGTGCTCTTTTGTTCTTTCATGTTAACTGAAGGCAAATCTGAATTATGCACTATTTTAACTTTAATCGACAAGTACAGTTGACCATGACAACTGTGAGTATAGAGGACATACACATATACACTTATAAGTGCAGTTGCACCAGGCACATCACTTTCTATTGCTCATTCATCCATGCTTCCTTTTTCACTCCAACATTCCAATAATTCCTGCTCACTAAAAGCTGCATGGATATATTCACTTACCCCGACAGGCCTATCTATGTAAACGATTTAGAAAAAGTTCCGTCGATTTACACCTTAATCGCTATTTTTCCCGTTGTCAGTGCTCTTTTGTTCTTTCATGTTAACTGAAGGCAAATCTGAATTATGCACTATTTTAACTTTAATCGACAAGTACAGTTGACCATGACAACTGTATTGTTATCTTATAGTCGCTCACTCAATGCTGGATGGAGCTGTACAGCTGCAGCTCACGTGCTGGATGTAGGGGTTGGGAGTGTATCTGAACTAAATCAGCACCCTGATAAGGAGGTTGACTGGCACAATGTATTTTATGTATTTTGAAAATACAAAAATACTCATCTTAAATGTATTTAAATACAAATTACATTAGATTTTTGCCAAAGGCTTTAAACTACTAAATAGTATTTTGTATTTCAAATACGTATTTTAAATACATGTATCTGAAATACTGGCCATCCCTGCTTACTAACAGCCGCCATGTTCAATATGAAACCAGTCAGGACGCGACGGCGGGCAACGAAGGACCCACGCGGTGGATTTCCTCCTGTTTTTCCGAAGCACGACTGTTAACGGGGAGTTTCTATAGGTCTACACATGCCTAAGCTCATACGAACACACATAAACACACACGGACGTAAATACACAGCTAATGAAACTTTCAGCCGCAAGGTGTCGGCAGAGTCACGTCATTCTTCAACATTTCTATTGCTGCGCTTTTGATACGTGCTGCTTTTGTTTTAGAAATGTTTTTATTTTGTAGTGATAAACGTGTATTAGAGTTGTGATTGATAATTAATTACGATAAACTTTATATTTCACATTTCCCCCATCTTTTCTAGTTATAATGGGATCCGTTTCTCTGTGCCAATGTCTCTCTTGTTTATTATACTGATATTATTATATTCATTTGTTTTTATTAGAGTCCACAGTTTGATATAAAAATGTCTTATCAGTGTTTTTTATTATTAAATAAAAATATAATTTATTATTATCAGTGTTTTACTTTTCTTTTTACTGCCTGTATTTGGTCATTTATATATATACATATATAGGCCTATACAAATGACCAAATACAGGCAGTAAAAAGAAAAGTAAAACTAACTAAAGAAAAGTAAAACTAGTAAAAATGTATGTATGTATGTATGTATATATATATATATATATACACACATATATATACACACACACACACACTCACCCACACACACATATATATATATATATATATATATATATATATATATATACACACACACACACACACACATATATATATATATATATTCAGTGATCTCATCATCATCCAGCTCAGTTCAGTTCTCTTCAAATAGTGTCTCTGCAATCAAGTCGTTAATATTCCCCAAAATTAAGTGTCCCCAAATAAGCAAGCGACAGAAATGAAGTAAAAAAAACTTGATAGAAGACACAACCAGTCAAAAGTTTTTGAACAGTAAAGTCTGTTTTTTTTTAAGTTTTAAGTTTTTAAAAAAAAGTCTCTTCTGCTCACCAAATATTTCAAAAACATTAAAATATTTTTATATATTTATTTTTGTTGTACTTTGTATCAAATAAATGCAGGCTTGGTGAGCAGACTTCTGTTTGACACTACCAGTCTTACAAAACGTTTGACTGGTAGTGTATGTTCACCTGTTGGAGCTGAATTGGGGGGGGGGGGGGTTTTAATTTGTTTTTTTTTACAATTCTGGTACATTCAAAGATGGTACGTTCATTATTCATGCAACAGTCAAGTGTTCACGTACCTGAATAACATCTGCATGCACAATAAAGTACACACATAAGGGCCTCCATATACAGCAGAGTCTGATGTGGCAGGTGGAACTGACTTCAGTCCAGAGTAGGCCTGGGCGATAAAACGGTATCGATATTTATCGACGGTACACCTTCTTCGATATCAATAGAAAAAATGTTCGATATAGCGCACGATATAGGCACGTGCTATGAGTGACGCAGACAGCACACACAAACACGAACACATGCTGAAATGAGTGTTGTGCCTGCCTGTGATGAGGAGATTGTGAATAAAGAATGAATATTAGTCGAATTTAAAATAAACGTTTGCATTTGAATGTTAGGTGTGTGTGCATCAGTGAGCGTCATCAGTGGCGCGTGAGATGCAGTGATGATGATGTAAGTGACGCTGTTGTATTTGAATGTTTTGTTAGTCTAGCCCACGAGACACGCCGCTGCTGTGTTATGCATTCAAAATATTAGAGAAATATAGAAGCTCAATGCGGAGAAGATCTTGAATGGGTTAAAACCGAAACCAAACCATTCACACAGAACGCATTAGGGTTGCACCGAATATTCGGTAACCGAAATTATTCTTGAATAAGCGAAAAGGCCGAATCATATGAACCGAACAATGACGAACGCGATCAAATAGAGGCACATGCTAATGCAGCAAACATGTCAACAGTGTGAAAGTATTTAAAACTATCAGAGAAAGACACAGAAATCATTACAAACGTGAAGCACCGACAGCGAGAGACTTAGTGCTGCATCAAGTCTCCGATGAGAAAAAGAGGTGGCTAATGCTGATGGTTAGGTTACTGTATGATGATTGAAATCGCGAAAATACCTCAAACGATTAGTAAACAAACTGCAGAATGTTATATTTTCTAATGCATGCACGAATTGCATGCATTCTGACAGCGCTGCACGAGCTCGCGGCACCAGGGTTCAAAGTCCAAAGCGCGAGGAAAATCTGCGCTAAAACTGTGTTAAGGCTGATTTATACTGCTGCGTCGGACCTACGCCGTAGCCTTTACGCCGTAGGTTATGCGTCAGTTTTCATTTATACTTCTACGTCATTGTCCACGTCAACGTGCAGTACACATGCAAACCGCTAGGAAGCAGTGTCCACGGGCATGTTGCTGGTGTAACCCGCAGTACCACGGCAAAAGCCGAAGAAGAAGCGGCTCGTCGGAGAAGCATTATAGCCGTGACGGCGGCAAATAAATATCAAATCATTAAATCATTATTTAAAACTACAAAAAGGAGACAACAACGGAACAGGAGATGATGGCGTTCTTTCAATCTGCACAAGGACTTGTACCACGGCAGATCAACATTGTTTGTTGCGGACAACTACTGATTTATAGTGCTATGTAGTATAACAAATGATAAGACACTTGTTCTTTGCTTTGTTTTATTTTATATAAGAAGGTGTAACATTAAAATATATTAAAGTGCACATAAACACTTAGATTTTTGCACGTCAGGCTACGGCGTATGCGTGTGCGTCTATGCATAAGCTACGCCGTAGGTCCGACACAGAAGTATAGAAGTATAAATACTCGTCAGTTGCTCAGTAACATTTTTGTGAATTTATTTAAAGGCATGTGCCAATGTGATATGTGCGACAAACATTTTCCCAAATTCGTAATGAAAATTATTTATAATTATAAATCTGCATGCTGTTGTCAACAAAAAGAAGCACTGAGATCTTCCTGCGGATTTCTGCCAAAATAAAAGCAGAGAAAAAGCAACAACTCCATCGACATTCATAAATGAAATTATTGTAATTTTACTGTCGTTATGTAAAATAAAATAAAAAAGTAAGACAATAATAATGATAATAATAATTACCCTACAACAGCTCTGTTAATACATGTATTATAACATTCACACATAGTGTTCAAATTGGGATCTGTAATATATTCTAATGCTTTAAAATAAGTATTTTCTTAGTAAAAAATACATGCCTGATTCAAGTCT
>NW_015505367.1:850186-860891 GCF_001515645.1 Sinocyclocheilus grahami
ACACACAAAACTCAAGTACATACATAGGGAGGGGTTCTAGCAGACCAATCACAGCTCTTGCGGTCCGCGTAGAATTGACGCGCTGTTAGATTTTTGGAGAGGTGCACGTCAGGCTACGGCGTATGCGTGTGCGTCTATGCATAAGCTACGCCGTAGGTCCGACACAGAAGTATAAATCAGCCTTTACTCGTCAGTTGCTCAGTAACATTTTTGTGAATTTATTTAAAGGCATGTGCCAATGTGATATGTGCGACAAACATTTTCCCAAATTCGTAATGAAAATTATTTATAATTATAAATCTGCATGCTGTTGTCAACAAAAAGAAGCACTGAGATCTTCCTGCGGATTTCTGCCAAAATAAAAGCAGAGAAAAAGCAACAACTCCATCGACATTCATAAATGAAATTATTGTAATTTTACTGTCGTTATGTAAAATAAAATAAAAAAGTAAGACAATAATAATGATAATAATAATTACCCTACAACAGCTCTGTTAATACATGTATTATAACATTCACACATAGTGTTCAAATTGGGATCTGTAATATATTCTAATGCTTTAAAATAAGTATTTTCTTAGTAAAAAATACATGCCTGATTCAAGTCTAAAAAATGGCCAAAAAATATTATTTTACTAATTAATTTTAAGCTAAATTGTGCTTTGTTGGTATAATGTCTGCTAGAATGTAAAAAAAAATGTTCAGTGTTAAGTAAATATTTTTTAATTGTTGTTTTGTAATAGATTTTTTATTTGAAAAGCAGGACAAAACAGTAAAAAGCACATTTTGGCAATTTAATTAATGCAGTTGTGAAAAAAAATGTCAAAATAGGCCTACATGGGGGGAAAATGTGAAAAACTGTATTCGGTATTCGGCCTTCGGCGCAGTGTTTCATTTTGTTCGGCTTCGGCCTAGAATTTTCATTTCGGTGCATCCCTAGAATGCATATTCAGCACATTTTTAGACGGACAAATATGACTGTTGCACTCGCGTCACACAAGAGATGTATAGAAAGCCATGCAAAGTTAAAACAGTTTAAACTTTTAGAAAACACTATATATATTTGATTTTTATGAGTTAATTATATTATATATTATATAGTTTACTATATAATAATTGTATTTGTATTTAATACTCCCTTTTTATTTTAAAATATTTTAAATGATTTATAATAGTATTATCACACTTTATTATTTTATTAAAAAAAACTAACTAAATAAAGTGCAATAATATTATCTCTATTATTTATTTATTATTTATAGTTGTATATATATTTATTTATTTAATGCGTCACACTGTGTGTAGTCTGACAGCCAAAACAAATCTCCAGGTTCTCTTATGAGAACCAAGCTGAAAATCGTATGTGCACCTCTGTCTATAACACATGCACAAAGGAGCCACATGTTCAACCTTTTCATTGAACACAAAGAAATGAAGTTCATTGAACTTAATTGCAATGCTTTAAGTAACAGAAAGTAATAAAAACTCGATCAAACTGAGTAATGTCAACAGAGTAGAAACAAATAAGTAAGATGAACTTAATTTTAGTTAACAGTGCATCATCTTTTACAGTGTATGTGCATATTATTAAATGCATATTATTGCTGAATTTTCAGCAGCCTTCACTTCATTCGTCAGTGTCACATGATCCTTCAGATATTATTCAGATTCGCTGCTCAAGAAATGTTTCTTCTTATTATTAATGTGGTAATGTCAACAGAGCAGAAACAAATAAGTAAGATGAACTTAATTTTAGTTAACAGTGCATCATCTTTTACAGTGTATGTGCATATTATTGCTGAATTTTCAGCAGCCTTCACTTCATTCGTCAGTGTCACATGATCCTTCAGATATTATTCAGATTCGCTGCTCAAGAAATGTTTCTTCTTATTATTAATGTTGAAAATAGTTGTGTTGCTTAATATTTGTGTTTTTTTAAGGATTTTTTTTGTTCAATAGAAAGTTCAAAAGAACAGATGTAATTTGAATTAGAAATTGAAAGTTTTTTTTGTCATTTTTTCAGAATTTAATGTATCCTTGCTAAATGAAAGTATTAATTCCATTATTTTAATTTTTACCTACCCCAAACTTTTACTGTAAATGCTAATATATCACAGTTTCCACAAAAATATTAAGTTTTCAAAAAGTTTCTTAAATGAATAGCTCACCCAAAAATTCAAATTCTGTCATCGTTTACTCATCCTCAAGTTGTTACAAACCTATATACATTTATATCTTCTGTTGAACACAAAAGAAGATATTTTGAAGAATGAGGGTAATCAAACAGTTTCTGGTTCCCATTGACATCCACAGTATTTTTCCATACTATGGAGGTCAGTGGGGACCAGCAACTGTTTGGGTTAGTAAATGATGACAGCATTTTTATTATTGGGTGAACTATCTGCTTAATAAAGAGATATTTATGGGCATTGAGTTGTTGCATATTGCGCTTGAATTGAATGAATTGTTCATAGGAACATTTGGTAAACTGTTCACATTTAGGATCATTCTGCACATTTGTTTACAAATGAGGCCCCTGATTTTTGGCTCTGCTATCCCTTATGCTGTTTTAATTGATCATTAATTTATCATCTTTTTGTCTTGCAGTACCTTCAGCTCTCCACTGGCAGGAGGGCGCTTGGATCAGCGGCTGAGGTGGCTCAGTATTGGCAGAAGCGGCTGCTGGAATGTTCCGTCAGGGCAGCAACAGTGGGAATAAGCGCTTGACAATCGGTGCTCGTCTCTCCCAGCCCAACATCCCTGTGTCCCTGTCCCCCGGGTCCAACAAAACGCTAGAAATGGGCCGCAGCTCTAAGACGAACCCTCTCAGCGCTATGGGCCTGGATCACACCACCACCACCCCTGGAGGGGACCCTGACTACATCATGCAGCTGGTCAATGATGTGCGCACGTTTTCTGACGTGCTCCTGAGCCTAAAGGAGGCTTTTCACTCCAAAGGTGAGGTTCTACTTAACGCTTGCTTTTTAAAGTGCTTTGTTGCAGCTGTGGTTGATCTTGTGGTATCGCTTTTTATGACGTATCAGTTTCTTTTAAATGTGTATATGGGTCAGTCCATGCTGATGTCGAAGGGTTGTAGGTAGAGGTCGACCGATATATCGGGCCGATATTTGTCATTTTTTAATATATCGGCATCGGCCGATATCCGTGTTTAGTAGCGCCGATTTAAAGTCAGGCACGTCCGCGGGCAGCCCCGTGTTATTGGTGCGGTGGAAAGTGCTGCTGCTGCATGTGAAGGACCCCAAGTCAAAACTTTTGGAAGATTCAACAACAGTCCTGGGAGATAAAAGCAAGGCTTAAATTCTGATATTTCAAAGTCCTATGGCCATATATTTACTATATATTACTAGTAAACTATGAAGTGTTGCTTCACTTAGTGAAAGAAAAAATGAATAGCATAGAACCGTCGGGAACTGGCATAATGCTACAGCTGGTTAAAGGTTCGCTTACTTGCAGTTAACTTTAAGGACTGTTGTCGAAAACTATCAGCAGCTTGCTTGCTAACATATTATCCCCAATGTTATAAGTTCTGTTTTATTTTTCCTGTATCGGAGTCGGAGAATTTGTGCGTGGGGTGGAGAAGGTGGCAGCTCTCACAAACACTGCAGCATGATTGAGGGCTACGTTCCTCCACCCCGCTCACAGACAGCACTGTGCTCGGAGACACAGAGATGCCCTGGAGCAGCCCAAAACAGTGAATGACATTTGTTCGGAAGCATGGTTTGATGCAGCCAATAGCTGGGTTTCCATCCAACTTATTTGCATATTGCATTAATGAAAAAAAGCTGAAGAATATGCGCGTGTTTCCATCAACTGTGTAATGCGAATAAAAATGGACATCAGCCTAATAAAAGTGACGTGTTCCGACCAATATATACGTCGCACAGTTATTATCCTCATGAAACCTGTCTAACGTTAACCGTCAAGAATGTCAGAAATCACTAAGGGTTTAGCACTTTTTATGTTCCAACAAACTTGAAAAATTCTGCTTGATAAATGCTCTAAAACTTTTATGTAAATGATTGACAGTTGTTGTTTTTTTTATTACCTGTTTTATATATTTAATACTTGGTAAGTTTATTGATTTGTTTGGTTAACTTTGGATAAATATTTTATTTTAATACCGTGCAGTGCACAAAATTAAGATTCGAGAGATGGTTCAAGTCAGTGTTCAATAAATGATGATGTTAAGTTTAGAAATGTTGTGCATCCACTTATTATTAGTGTGACATTTTAGCATGCAAATGAAGGGGAAAACTTCAAGATATCGGCCCTAAAAATCGGCAGCACATATCGGCCATCGGCTGACCCTGACCTCTAAACATCGGCATCGGCATCGGTTATAGAAAAACCCATATCGGTCGATCTCTAGTTGTAGGCTCTGTTAGTGTTTCTCATTCCCATCACTGGAGGAGTGCCACATCTGTCAGGATGCCACTGGTAAACTCCTGGCAATCCTGCTGAGAGTGTTTCTCTCAGTGTCCTACGCTGAGCCTGTTGTTAGTTATTTCTGTTTACTGTTTCAAGGTACTTTTTGGAGAACTAGGCCTATGTGTTCCTGTTCTGCATTATTGGAAACAGCTAGAAGATTATGTTCCTGTTAGATTCTTTTAGAGAAACAGTTGCTATGATGAAAGATTGAAAAGCCGCTATTATGTTGTCTTTCACAGTAAATACAGCATTTATGACAGAGCTCTGGAGTATAGATAGTGACTGGCCAATTATGGTTTGTGGTATATACATATTTAGATACTTTCCCATCTAAGAATAGCCAAACTGTCCCACCCCCAGCCAGGGCTCGACAGTGCGACCATTTCAGTCGCATTTGCGACTGAAAACTACTGCGTGCGACTATGAAATTTATTTTAGGAGCACCAGTCAAATATTACCTCGTAATGGGAAGGCTACTTTTTGATAACATTTTGGATTATTGATTAGAAGGTGCTCCTAAAATTTTGAACGTGCTCCTAAATTTTTTAAGTTAGGAGCACAAGTGCTCCTAAAAAGAAAAGTAAGCGTCGAGCCCTGCCCCCAGCAGGGAATTACTGCTTTTTTTCTTTCCAAAAAGCATTTCACCACCTTAAATGGGGGTCAGCTGCAAAACAAGTGTGGTAGCTATATATTTGCTATTTTTGTCTTAAATATGTTTATGTGGAGCACTGTAAAGGATTTTGGTTATATTAAAGCAGTAATTCATCTTTTTAAAATGTCTTTTAAACACTTTTCCAATTTAAGTTCAACTAACAGATCTGCACTAACATTCAAATGTGTGGGGTCATATATTTATATGATCTTTTTCTTTCTATCAATACTTTTTATTTTTTATTCAGCAAATATGCATTAAATTGTAGTAAACACATGTATAATGTTCTATTTCAAATAAATGCTGTTCTTTTGATCTTTCTATTTAAAGCCGGTTCACACTACAGGAGTTAAAAAATCCTAACCGATTATGAAATCTGGTTGCAGCACACACATAAGGAGAGTCTTTGCAGATTATCTTCCCTCAAATCTTAAAGGGTTAGTTGCGCACAAAAAGTATTCTCGTAGCTTCGTATAATTGCGGATGAACCACTGATGTCACATGGATTATTTTACCGATCTCCTTGCTACGTTTCTGGACTTCAGTTGCGTTGCTGTCTATGCAGGGTCAGACAGCTCTCAGATTCCATCAAAAATATCTTAATTTGTGTTCCCGAAGATGAACGAAGATTTTACGGGTTTGAAACAACATGAGGGTGAGTAATTAATGACAGAATTTAAATTTTTGGGTGAACTAACCCTTTAAACATGCACACACTACAAGATTTGCGATACGTTATGACACATTATTCAGACAGTCGTGTTACTACAAAATGTCAAGAAGCAGTTTCCTCCGTCTCCAACGGAGCCGTACAGCAGCTGTTTTGCGGTCGCACATTGGCTATTGTGAATGTACTGACCTAATCATATAGCCGTCATCATCCCGATTTAAATCCTAAATAGCAAACATGTTTGATATTAATCGGGGCAGCCCCGATTTGTGTACGAGCGGATCGGGAGGTGCAAAGTTCGATCGGTGAACACCTCACATTACCAGATAATCCGCGCCGAGCATCGTGACCGATCGAGGTGCTCGACAAGATTTTTGCTCCGATTCTCGGGAGGGGTAAATCGGGGCTAAATCGGGCTAAAAATCCTGTAGTGTGAGGATTTCCTCACACTACAGATAAGATAAAGCCGGGGCTTTACTGAAGAATTCTGAAAACAACTGTTTCAAGCATTTATAATAATACGATTTTTTTTTCTTGAGCATCAAATCAGCATATTAGAATGATCTCTGAATCACACTACAGATAAGATAAAGCCGGGGCTTTACTGAAGAATTCTGAAAACAACTGTTTCAAGCATTTATAATAATACGATTTTTTTTTTCTTGAGCATCAAATCAGCATATTAGAATGATCTCTGAATATTCATGTGACACTGAAGACTGAAATAATGGCTGCTGAAAATTCAGCTTTGAAACACAAATGAATTACATTTCAATATATGTTAACATTTGTTTTAAATCACAATATTATTGTTTTTACTTTATATCCATCATATAAATGCAGCATTGTGAGCATAAAATACTTTTTTGAAAAACGTTTGTGTTGATAAAATAACTGTAGCTTGACTTCATCCAGCATGTACACTTTAATCAGACTGCAGTCTCAAATATTTAGTTGTTTTGTGTCATGATTACTTGGACGGACAGATAATCAATATATCGACTTATCACGCAATATATGTACATGACCTCAATAATTTTTGGTGACACAATATATCGCCCATTATATTTACTTAAAAATGAATGTCACCATGTTTTGTACATTTTGTACATTGTCTTTTGCAGCTTCTCGTACATAACGTGGTGTAGTGACGAGGTGCTCGTTCAAATTAAAAAAATGCTTCTACAAAAAAAGTTTAATCTGCAGATATGGTCTTGTTTAGGGATCTGTGCCTTTGTGCATACGGACATCTGACTGCAAAGTAGGGATTGTGTTTTTCAGCAATAGTGTGCACCCTTAATTTACAGAGAAAAGAAGGTCAGGGGAAAATCTGTAGATGGAAAAATTGTGCATTTTTTAATTTTTCTACTTGTTACTTTGCACTTTTTGTTAGAAAATGTTTATTTACTATTTATTCAAGTTTTTTAAGGTATCTAATATGTTCATTTCCATGATCTAAATATTCTTAAAACGTCTGTTGTCATTTGGATGCGTGTAGGCCTTCTTGCATTATGATGCGGTTACATTATGATTATATATTCAGTGGCATAAAATGGTCTTTAAAATGACAATAATATCGCTTATTGCAATTATTTCTGGGGCAATGTATCGCACAACAAAAAGTTGTTATCGTGACAGGTCTACAGACAGATAATAGCTCACTAGCTCACTACACTGTAAAGACACTTCCTGTATTCCTCACAAGAAATTGCACAAATTCAAATTGCTTAATTAGCATGACATTCTTTTATATGTATTGCCAAAGCATTACCTGTAGTTGGTAAAAAAAAACACAATCGTTATCATAAGATGCTATTATAACATCAATACTGTGAAATTGTGGCAGGTGGCCACAACAAAAACACAAATACCAGCAAAACAAATGCAATGAAAAACCCAGATAAAGATTTGGTGCATATTTTAATGAATATGAACTAATTCTGTTTCCCAGTAGCTCTATCAGTGCAAATGGGATTCCAGCTGCTTTTATTTCAACTGTTTGGTTAAGTATTGATGAGTGAGATTATCCACACCACCCTCTGTCAGGCGGCCCTTTGATACTTCCCACAAGCACATGCTTTTGACCTCCCCACTCTTCCTCCTCGGTGGAGGAGATGCTCACTGACCCTCTAAATGTATGGATTCATCCTGTCTGCACAGAGATTGCTCATCACAGCTCTCCTCGCCTCCCTGGCTGTTATTTTACGCCAGCTAGGAACTACAAGCCAGCCAGGAGGAACGCTACAGGAACTCACCTTCGTGCTAATTTGCTCTGCAGTCTGAATGATTTTTGAAGCCACAATGTGGTTCATTTAAGCTAGAAAACTAGTGGGTTGTAAAAGGAAGAATCGCCGACAACTCTGTCTGGTCCGCAAACTACGTTTCACAACCAAATGCACGCTAGCAGGGTTTTTTCCTGGCTTAAAATGAGGCGGAGGTGGTACTGTCCTGATCATGTGCACACAATGTACCCACCCTTCAACTGGCTGAAAACAAACACTTTTTACATGCAACATATTTTAGGCGCTATAATAATTATATGACTGAAGAAAATGACAATTATAAAGTTAAATTTTACAAAAACAAACCTGTTGACATGAAATTAAATAAAACATACCAGCTAAAAGGGGCCCTTTTGCAGTGTAGGTTAATATATAACGTTAGGTTGTTAAACATTTCATGAAATTGAAAATCTTTATCCACTCCTTTATAGTCTCCTAGTCCACATTGCATTGATCCAATATACATTTATCCACTTAAAGTGTCTTTCTAGAAAACAAAATATTTTCTTACAACCTTGCGTGAATTCTTCTGATACATCATTAAAAGCAATTGCAGCAGGGTAACAAGGTGCATTAGAGCTAATATTAGCAGCATTAATTTTATTTGTACAGATCTTTAAAATTCTATTTTAAAACGTCTGCTGGTTTAAAATTTAAACAGCCAGTCAGATGGTGGATTTCATTTATTTTTATTACATTAGATGTAAAACAAATCAAGGGTTCAGGCATAAAAAGAGTGTTTTCTCATAGCTGGCCTGGTGGATGAATTGTTTTCGTGAATGCACCAGCCCGTTGGAGGTCTTGGTACAGAGACCCCTTTGGCATATTGTAGTGCTGTTAATCTGGGGATATGGACAAAACCCTCTAAATTAAAAAAGTGAAAAAAAGACACCCACCCTCGTGTAACGAGATTGCTTCACAGAGTTTTGCGGGTGGCACCATTGCCAAAGCCGATATAATGGCTCGCTGCGTTTGTGAAGTGGAGAAGAGAGATTTGTTGGGCAGTAACTTTCCCACTGAAGGTGAGGGATGTTTTTGTGTGGGCCTGTGGTTGGGTAGCATTTCCTGGGGTGTGGATTTACAGCCGCAGTTCAGCAGATTGGTCATGGGGATGTGCCAGTTGGCCCATGAAATTCTAGCAAAGCACAGGGCCATCATTAGTGCTGGATGAAGAGCGTGTTTTTTGGGGGTACACGTCAGATGAAGGCCTCTCGATAGAGGTTATTTTGATTTGGCTGGATGAAATATGTAACTGAACTGAATTCGAACAAAAAACATAAAAACGTATTTATCGGTTTAGTGTGCTGTGTTTGTTTACCTTAACATGCTAATGGGATACTCCAGTCTTTGCTCATTTCCTGCACTTCAAAGAATACTCTTTCTGTTCCCGTAAAAGAGAAGTGGTATGGTGTGAGGAAGGCTGACAGGCACAATGGCAAACCCAGAGCCACTTTCTCACCGGTGAATCACAACAGAGCGTCGCTAAGCTCGTCTGCCGCTTTGGGCAAAGCGCAGCTAAGGCAGGTCAAGACGTGCCTATTGATTACCTGTTGTTTGCAACAGAGGAAATGCCAGCAGCTGTGCGTAAAAGCTTTGATGTGTGTGATTACATTGTGTCAAGTGGCTAAGTGTCTTGGAAACATTTGGAACATATGCTGGAACAAAAAACGTACAACCTATTTTCTCAGGAAAAGAGTGATGTTTTCATTCCTGGCAGTAGCAGCCTTGCAACCTGTAGCCTACATAACATGTAGCTGATGTTTAATTGACTAGCACAAAATATCATTACTAGTGTGAAAATAGTTAATGATAGGATTGGGAAATTGAACACTGCATTTTCAAAAAAATTCAGATAATAAATAATAATAATGAATGTGTTTTTTAAATATTAACTACAATATTATACTTTCCTTTATGTTGAATTTATCTTAATTTGGTAATTAAGTAGGGCTGGACGATATGGCCAAAATTGATATCAAGATATATTTCTTAAAAAGTTCATATCGATACGATATAATTCCAATATCGATATGAACACTATTTATCTAAAATAGAAATCTTTTGTAACATTATAAATGCCTTTATCATCACTTTTGATAAATTTTAAGCATCCTTGCTAAATAAAAATATTAATTTATATAATTTCTTTCCAAAAAAATAAAAAAAAATTATACTGAATGGAATAGTGTATAATGTTACAAAAGCTTTTTATTTTAGATAAATGCTGATCTTTGGATCTTTCTATTCATCAAAGAATCCTGAAAAAAAATGTACTCAACTGTTTTAAATATTGATAATCAGCAAATCAGAATGATTTCTGAAGGATCATGTGACACTGAAGACTGGAGTAATGATGCTGAAAATTTACCTATGTATGATAAATTACATTTTAAAATTTATTCAAATAGAAAGCAATTTTATATAGTAAAAATATTTCAACATTTTACTGTTTTTGCTGTACTTTGGATCAAATAAATGCAGCCTTGGTGAGCAGAAGAGAATTCTTCAAAAAAAAAAAAAAACATTAAAAATCTTACTGTTCAAATATTTTTGACTGGTAGTGTAGGCTGATTATTCTTATAGATTGAAACAAATGTGCTTCAGCCAGAAAAAAGGGTATGAAAAGTGCTCCGAGTCGCTGCAGAAAACAAA
>NW_015505367.1:861173-864469 GCF_001515645.1 Sinocyclocheilus grahami
GAGTCGCTGCAGAAAACAAAAAAATTGAACAACAACAAAAACTGGAAATGTTGCTGGGCTTATTTAAAATGCAAAATGCAAACTCATTCTCTGCCAGCAGGAGGCGCTTTTAGAGTGATAAAACTAGCGGTTTCTCCAGTAATGGCTGTAAACAAAGCAGCTCCGCTCATGAATGCTACTTTATCAGATCAAATGAAAATGCCATCGAAACTTTTCTGAAGACAGTCAGTTCCCTTCAGAGATACATTCATGTAAAACACCAGCGCCGTGTTTTGATTTTGAAACGTGCAGTGCTCATGTTTATTCAACGAAGTCAAACGGCACAAATAAATCAATGTATGGGAAACTGGTAATGTATATCAAAATATCGGAAATGTGTTTAAAAATCATATCACCGTTATTGAAAAAAATTCTATCGCGATACATATTGATATTGAATTATTGTCCAGCCCTATAATTAAGTATGTACTGTAAGTATGTTTATAATCAGAAAAGTGTGCGATTGCCTAGCAGTTATATCAGTTCAATAGAGGCTGATTGATTATAATGATTTGAAGACATAAACATGGCTTGGATTTCATTGCAGATCAGAGAGACCTTAAGCAAAGTCAGATGAGTCCTGTGATCAGTGTGTCATTAATTTGATGAACCTTCAAGTCTGTAATTCAATAACATCCAATTTAACTTGCTGAGATCTAAAAAATGTGTCCGACCAGTCAGCGACGTGTGTGTGTGTTCATGAGAAAGAAACTGTGTTGACTTTTTTTGCCGATGGGACTGAGATGTGGGATAGGGGCCGTTAGCAGTCTTCGTTCTCACACTGTGGTGTGAGGCTTGTTGGCAGTTGGGTGAGATTATGTTAGCCGGCTCTGATCAGAGACAGCAGGGTGGGCGAAGAGCACAAGTGAAACAAAAGGAGACTGAGCATGAAGCGTGGCTGGGCCAAAACACAGGTCGAGCGTGGGAGGGACGGCAACTCGCTGCTGGAGCTCCCGGAGTGAAATAGACCCAGGACGGAGGGCCATCAGCAGGGGTCTCGTCCCGAACAATGCGTGTGTGCCTCTCTGGCGGTATCCCCACCGAAACAATGCCCCTCAGTTCCCCCTGAGCAGTTTTCATGCATACTTTTTAAAATCCCATTGTTTTGACATCACTGAAGTGTTTGGGGCCCAGATGATGCATTATTCATAACAGAGTGAAAAGCAGGTTCATCATACGCTGGCATGAAGACGTCCCGGGACCCCAATCAGCTCTGACACATGACATAGTCCCCTGTGTGGTGGGCCCCCATTGGGCGGACGCAACATTTCATCAGTCTTTTGGGGGGTGGATCAGTCCCTGTCATTGAAGCGGGCTTGTCCTGCACGTCAAACCACACTTTGATAAATCAAACATCTTTGAATACCAAAAGTGCTTTGGTTGTGCTTCTCAGACTGGGCTGAAAAACATCATCATTAAAAAAAAGCTTATTCAGAGCAGGCATTTTGGTCTGTGACCTGCTGCTTGACCCCTCACCAGTAATTAGGAGGGCAGTGAGGGGAAGACCTGAGCTGGGGTGGGGGCTTCTGATGGAGGCCTTTTGTCTGAAGGACACTTCAAAGTCAGAGAGGAGAGAGGACACTCTTGACTATACCTGGGGCTAGAGCCTCCTCTCCTCTTACCGCACTGGAATCTTCTAATCCTGACGGGTCAAAGTAAGACGTGCACCTAGTCGCCCAGGTGGAGGAGGGAGGTCATTGTGTTGTTGTGATAATGAAGGATCTTTTAGTGACCTTAATACATGACTTTAAGATTTGGCTTTTGTGAATACTAGTCTCTTGCTCTAAATCACAAGATAAAGGCCTGGATGGAATACATTTTTAGTTCCACTCACATCGACTCCCAGAAAAAAAAGTGTTCTATTTTGTCCAGTTCCTGGCTGTAATTTTCAAGTTTTGTCCTGCTTCCTCCCACAAAAGTCCACAGATAGATGCCTATACAAATATATGTGTATTCTGTCTCGTTCTGGTGCATTTGTTGCAGCAGGCAATAGAAAGGTGCTTACCCCTGTTGCCACGTTGAATCAAAAAATATCCAGCCTTTCACCTGTAAAGCAGTTATTTCTGTGGCTGAATCGACAAATAACACAAATCTTTCAGTGTTTCCCCTAGGTTTACGGCACAACACATTTCTGTGTTGTGTATTTACATTTTGTTTTAAGGCATAAAACATTTTAATTTTTTTTTGTAAAATAAAGGTAATTTAATATTACAATTAAAACATTGAAGAAATATTGAATGCTTATTCCTTAAAAATAAGGTTTTAATAATTTTAGTAGTAGTAGTAGCAGCCTGTTACGTACATTCTACTCAACAATAGTAATAAATTTCTGCCAATGCCCTCAAGTTAAACCGAACGTCTCGGTTACTTGTGTAACCCTTGTTCCCTGAAGGAGGGAACGGAGATGTTACGTCAGTCGTGACTGATGAATTGGGATCTCGCCCGAGAGCCCAGTCACCTTCGAGTGTAAACTAAACAAGCCAATGACAGTTAGTCAGTCATGTTCTACGTTACGACCCCGCCCCGCAGAGCGGGTATAAAAGGAGAATGCAAACGCACATCAGTTTTTCGCTGAGGAGCTGAGACTACATGCCCCGGCCGTACAACGGTGGTACAGCAACTGTGGCGATGGGACGTAACTTCAGGGAACGAGGGTTACACAAGTAACTGAGACGTTCCCTTTCAGTCAGTCATGTTCTACGTTACGGCAGTCGTGACTGACGAATTGGGATCCGTATGGAAAACGCCACTATTGCTGACCCCCTCCAGTGCCCTGCGGAAAGCCGGCAAGTCCCCCCACACCAGCTGGGGCGGAGAATAGGACAGCGGCTAGGCAGAGGTGTCTCTCGGTAGACTCAACCCACCTGGGGTGAGATGACTACGCAGCAGAGATGGCAGTGAACGACTGCCAGGGAAAGACATGGGCTTACCGTGAGGGGAGCCGTACCGTGGTAGAATACACATGTGGGATCACCCGAAGGGGGAATCACTACACACAGGCACCTAGCCCAGCACAAGGGCTGACCTTGGGCATGCACACGAGTGCTGAGCTTGGCGTCTAGCGCTCCACCACGCCTGACCGCCGAGGGTGCGGGAGGAACTCCACCAGGGTTCGCCATGGGGAACTGAACTGAGGAGCAAAAAAGCGCACGTATCCGGTCCGTAGAGGGCAATGGCGCAGCAAGCGTGATCGACACCGAGCAGGTCCGGTGTTACTGCCTACCTGAGGCGAGTACACGAGAGGACACGGGCTCTAC
>NW_015505367.1:864544-865418 GCF_001515645.1 Sinocyclocheilus grahami
TTGGGCCTGGTAAGCTAAGACTATAGCCTCCACTAACCAGTGGGCAAGTCTTTGTTTGGAGACAGCCTTTCCCTTCTGCTGTCCTCCGAAGCAGACAAAGAGCTGGTCTGAGGTCCTGAAGCTCTGCGTACGGTCCACGTAAACACGCAGTGCGCGAACGGGACGGAGCAGAGCGACCGCTGGGTCCGCCTCCTCCCGGGGCAGCGCTTGCAAGTTCACCACCTGATCCCTAAAAGGCGTGTTGGGAACTTTGGGCACATATCCAGGTCGGGGTCTCAGGACAACGTGAGAATTACCCGTTCCAAATTCCAGGCACGAATCGTCGACCGAAAATGCCTGCAGGTCCCCTACCCTCTTGACCGAGGCCAATGCGGTGAGGAGCACTGTCTTCAACGACAGAAACTTAAGCTCTACTGACTGCAGAGGCTCGAAGGACTCCCCCTTCAAGGCCGCCAGGACCGAGGGGAGATCCCAAGAGGGTAACAGGTGAGGGCGTGGAGGATTTAACCTCCTTGCCCCTCTGAGAAACCTGATGACCAAGTCGTGCTTCCCCAAAGACTTACCGTCTACTGCCTCGTGATGCGCGGCAATGGTAGCAACATACACTTTAAGGGTGGAGGGAGACAGCCTTCGCTAGAACCCACCTAGAACCTCCGCGTCCCATCCAGGGACCACAAGTGGAGATTCCACAAGTCTGGATGCAGGTGCCAGAGGGTGCCCCCTCTCTGAGAAAGAAGATCCCTCCTCAGAGGAATTTGCCAAGGAGGGGCTGTCGCGAGGAGCATCAGTTCGGGGAACCAAGTCCGACTGGGCCAATATGGCGCTACCAAGAGGACCTGCTCCTCGTCCTCCCTGACCTTGCACAGTGTCTGTG
>NW_015505367.1:866168-866891 GCF_001515645.1 Sinocyclocheilus grahami
GACCTCATCTCGGCTGGAGGGACCGGCTGTATCGCGTCCTTCGCCAACGGGACCGCGATCTCTACACGCAAGACAGGAGCATCCCTGTCCAGCACAGAGGAGAACTGAATGCCCCTGAACTTGGGAGGGCGCCGGGCGAATTGAATCGCATAGCCGAGTCTGACGGTTCACATGAGCCAGCGAGATGGCCTGGGGCACGCTAACCAGGCCCCCAGCGACCGAACAGGCGGGACTAGGGAAACCACCGACATACCCACAGTGGGGCAGCGCAGTGAAACACAGGGACCCAACCTGGGAGGCTTCTGTGCGTCCCAGGGTGGGGTCTGAGTGTGCGGCGCGCCACTTACCTGGCTCCACGGCTGGGCAGGGGGCTCGTGAGGAGGCATAGCGTCCTTGAACTGAACCCTGCTGCCCACTGGCGAAGGGAGAGGGGGACGGCCATGTGGAGACTGGGTTTTGCTCACTGCCATCCATCTTGGAACCCGGAGAAAAAGGAACCCGCCCTGGTGCTTCACGGGCTTGGCAGGGTCGGAGACGGGCTGCAGGATGTGTCGAGACGCCTCCGTTCTGTGCGGCGGAGAACTATTGGGCAGAGCCCTCCACCGCTTCGCCGAATAGGCCGGCCTGGGAGATCGGGGAGTCCAGGAAGCGATACTTGTCGGTCCCCCTCATATCCACCCAGGTCAGCCATAGGTGGCGCTCCTGGACCACCAATGTGGACAT
>NW_015505367.1:867728-871093 GCF_001515645.1 Sinocyclocheilus grahami
TTTCTGCGTCAACATCCTGAACGGGAGCTTGTGAAGGGCCCGGTTCAGCACGCGCAGGTCCAGGATTGGTCGTAACCCACCGCCTTTCTTGGGTACGATGAAGTATGGGCTGTAAAAACCTGACCTCATCTCGGCTGGAGGGACCGGCTGTATCGCGTCCTTCGCCAGCGGGACCGCGATCTCTGCACGTAAGACAGGAGCATCCCTGTCCAGCACAGAGGAGAACTGAATGCCCCTGAACTTGGGAGGGCGCCGGGCGAATTGAATCGCATAGCCGAGTCTGACGGTTCACATGAGCCAGCGAGATGGCCTGGGGCACGCTAACCAGGCCCCCAGCGACCGAACAGGCGGGACTAGGGAAACCACCGACATACCCACAGTGGGGCAGCGCAGTGAAACACAGGGACCCAACCTGGGAGGCTTCTGTGCGTCCCAGGGTGGGGTCTGAGTGTGCGGCGCGCCACTTACCTGGCTCCACGGCTGGGCAGGGGGCTCGTGAGGAGGCATAGCGTCCTTGAACTGAACCCTGCTGCCCACTGGCGAAGGGAGAGGGGGACGGCCATGTGGAGACTGGGTTTTGCTCACTGCCATCCATCTTGGAACCCGGAGAAAAAGGAACCCGCCCTGGTGCTTCACGGGCTTGGCAGGGTCGGAGACGGGCTGCAGGATGTGTCGAGACGCCTCCGTTCTGTGCGGCGGAGAACTATTGGGCAGAGCCCTCCACCGCTTCGCCGAATAGGCCGGCCTGGGAGATCGGGGAGTCCAGGAAGCGATACTTGTCGGTCCCCCTCATCTCCACCCAGGTCAGCCATAGGTGGCGCTCCTGGACCACCAATGTGGACATCGTCTGACCCAGGGCCCGCGCCGTGACTTTGGTCGCCCTAAGCACACCTGGATCAACACCACCCTCGTGCAACTGCTTCAACGCTTTGGCCTGGTGGACTTGCAGGAGGGCCATGGCGTGCAGGGTGGAAGCGGCCTATCCAGCAGCACTGTAAGCCTTAGCCGTCAGAGCGGACGAGAACTTACAGGCCCTGGATGGAAGGTGTGGATTACCCTTCTAGGCGGTGGCGCTTTGCAGGCAGAGCTGCATAGCAATAGCGACTTGCAGGAGGGCCATGGCGTGCAGGGTGGAAGCGGCCTATCCAGCAGCACTGTAAGCCTTAGCCGTCAGAGCGGACGAGAACTTACAGGCCCTGGATGGAAGGTGTGGATTACCCTTCTAGGCGGTGGCGCTTTGCAGGCAGAGCTGCATAGCAATAGCGCGCTCAACCGGAGGGATGTCCACATACCCTTGCGCCGCCCCCCCCGTCGAGGCATAGCGGTCAGCTCTGGATCTGACTTGGGCAACGCCACTCTACCTGACGGTGGCAGGTCAGCCGAATCCTCATCTCCAGAGCCTAGCTCGCCCTACGATGCAGTGATCGACATCCTGTCCTCTGCCTGTGTCCCACGCAAAGTGCTGGACCCCGCCCTGTCTGAGGACCCAGCACACTCGTCCGGAAACCCCAGGTGGTGCGCCATGCTTGAGGAATGAGAGGCCCGCGGAGACGTACTGGACGGGGAAGCTCTCACCGTAACCCTCAGGTCTCCCTGACCATGAACTGAAGTAGCCCTCCGAGAACCGGAAGAGCTAGAGCGGGGCATGGCAAGGGGGATACTCCCCCGTTTAATGAGGAGGTATCAAGACCGCAACATCGCGATGGTCATGTTCCTGCACTGAGAACATGACTCATCAATGAGCGCTGCTGTAAGCCCAGGCACGAGAGGCAGCGACCATGACCATCAGATGGAGGCAGGAAACGACCGCAAACAGACGCCCGTCGCTCGTGGAGCTCTTTTAGACATTTGCTCTTTTAGGAAAAAAAGGAAACACTCTCGTGACTGACTGAAAGAGAACTGTTATTTTGACGGGTTGCCGTGAATACTTTTACATTTCTGTGTGTTTATGACATGATGATAGTTTTACTCAAATGAAACCGTCAAATGCTCATGAAGTGCTCAGAGCAGTTCTGGAGATGTTGTTCATGTATTTATGTCCTCATTAGTGAGACGGCAGACGTTAATATCACCGGAAACATCACGGGCGATTTCAGTATGAGTACTACACAAAACCGCACGTCTGCGCCATTCATTAACACAGAGACACACATAATTCATATTTAAATATGAATCGTTTTGCAGCTTAATATTTACAAATACTAGTGGGAGTCGGCTCACTTGTGTGTGTGTGTGTGTGGCGGAACTCAGCTGTGCGTGATGCAGAAAGTGTGACCATAACATAGAGACCGAAATTACATGCCGTCGTGTAAATAAGATAAATGGCATAAGGCTATTTAGTTAGCTTAAAGGGTCATATGATGCGATTTCAATTTTTCCTTTCTCTTTGGAGTTTTACAAGCTCTTGGTGCATAAAGAAGATCTGTAAAGTTGCAAAGACTAAAGTCTCAAATCCAAAGAGATAATCTTTATAAAAGTTAAGAGTCAGCCACACCTACCTAAAATGGCTCGTTCTAACATGCCCCCATATATCTACATCACTATGTGGGAAGATTTGTATAACGCCGCCCAAATGTTCACGCAAAGAAAGAAGGCGTAACTTTTATTCTCGCTGTAGTATTGTTGTTGCCGCCACCATGTCGACGGTTTGAGTTAAAAATGTCCGTTTGTGTTCTACTGAATAGGGCTGTGACGGTGGCAGATTCTTACCACGGCGGTTGTAATGGACCAACTACCGCTGGTGGCGCGGTGTTGATATAAAAATATATATATATATATATATACACTGAACAAAATTAAAAACGCAACACTTTTTTTCGTTCTAAAACACCCCCACATATCTACATCACTATGTGGGAAGATTTGCATAACGCCGCACAAATGTTCACGCAAAGAAAGATGGCGTAACTTTTATTCTCGCTGTAGTATTGTTGTTGCCGGCGACATGTCTTGAAGGCGCTGTGTGTTTTGTTGTGAAAGCTGTAAGGGAAACAGGTCAATTTAGCTCAAAGGGAATCATTTAAGATTTTAAAGGGAACTCCACCATTAATATGTAAGGGAATTAGGACAGAATCACTGTTTTACGGTTGATCACTGAGACGGCCAGCGATTCAGTGAACGAGCCGTATGACATCAATTCTGCAATGGATATTTATATCCAAAATATAGTGAAAACACTATTAATTAGCACATGTAACAAGAATTGGATAAATCTAAGACATATAACCAATCTAACACATAAACACACGCATTCACACAAGTTGCAGAAAGAGAGAAAGAGAGAGAATAATTAGTTTAAGAGAATGAAAATGTGAAATCCCAAGTTTACAGCAATAGCCTATGTGCAATTGCATAGTTGCATAGAT
>NW_015505367.1:871974-877109 GCF_001515645.1 Sinocyclocheilus grahami
TGTGGGAAGATTTGCATAACGCCGCCCAAATGTTCACGCAAAGAAAGAAGGCGTAACTTTTATTCTCGCTGTAGTATTGTTGTTGCCGGCGACATGTCTTGAAGGCGCTGTGTGTTTTGTTGTGAAAGCTGTAAGGGAAACAGGTCAATTTAGCTCAAAGGGAATCATTTAAGATTTTAAAGGGAACTCCACCATTAATATGTAAGGGAATTAGGACAGAATCACTGTTTTACGGTTGATCACTGAGATGGCCAGCGATTCAGTGAACGAGCCGTATGACATCAATTCTGCAATGGATATTTATATCCAAAATATAGTGAAAACACTATTAATTAGCACATGTAACAAGATCGGCAGTTTAAGACATCGTCACTTGTGATTGCCGCAAGCCCTCCGGACACTCCTTCGTCGAATCCAGTGGTCGCGCCGTTATCAAGCACGCCGCCTCTACTCACTCTAGCCCCCAGCCTCTGCTCAATCTAGGCCGCGGTGTGTGGCGCTGTGTTTCGTTGTGAAAGCGAAACTACTTTGTTTGGCCTTCCAAAAATGGACACGACTAGAAATCAGTGGTTAAGTTGTATTTACAACACTGTTCCAGAACACTTCAACCCAAATATTCAGATGTGTGCAGCACATTTTATGGAGGACTGTTTCCTGATCCTGGGAGAGTAGACTACAATGCCGGCTGTTCTGACTCACATACTGCAAGTACGTTTTTTATATTTAAAGAGTTTTTATATTTTATATATTTAAAGCGAGTTTTTTGGGCAGTCTAGAGTAGGGCTTGTTGTTTGTCATTTCTCCGATCACAAATGCAGACATGGTTTTATGTTTACGCGGTGCGATGCGACGCAACGTGTAAAAAGACAGTATAAGTCATTATAATCCATAATTATGACCCCACTGGATGCAACGAATGCCTCGTTTATAATGGGTTTTCATGTTTTTGAATCATCGCACCGGTCTGACAGGGCATCATCACAATATGGTGAGGGGCGTAACATTTCCGTCACACGCTTGAGGTATTCGGCCAATCATAACGCACTGGATAGCTGGCCAATCACAGCACACCTTGCTTTTCAGACCGATGAGCTTTGTAGAAATCGATGCATTTCAGAAAGTCAGGGCATAGAGGAGAAACAATAATGTACAGTATGTGGAAAATAATGTGTTTTTTTTTACCTTAAACTGCATAAACGCATTTAATTACACCAAATACACAAAATAATGCTATTTTTAGCAGCATCATATGACCCCTTTGATTTGTGTTCCGAAGATGAACAAAGGTCTTAAGGGTGACATGAGGGTGAGTAATTAATGACAGAATCTTTTATTTTTTTTGGTGAACTATCCCTTTAAGTTTAGCAGTTTCTGTGGGATATGACGTTTGTTGGTGAAAAAACAAAAACAGTCCCACACAAAATCTGTGCCGGTAGAACTCCACAAACCGATTAGCATATTTCAAAGAATGGTAAATTGTATCTTAAATTCAGATTTTTTTATCATAAAATAATTTTGTATAAATTTTACAAATATTTGGCCCATAACATGTTTGTTTTGTTACGATTTTTTACGCATTAAGCTCATTTTATTTCTGCAGAATTCAATACAATTTCCTACAAAATCAAAGCATTTTCCTTCTGGGGTATAAAAGCTATCTTCATGTTAATCAGATTTTTGTCCAAGAGTATCGTTTTGTCGGTTGCTTGCTTTTCATTTCTGCAGCATGACCCAGGGTAGCCCCACCCACAGTGAAGACTCATTAGACAGAAGTACTTAATCATAAATGTTAATCATTATATGACTTGATGTAAAAACAGAAGTCTTAATGCCACAGGCTGGGCGGTTTCATGAAACATGCACAAGGATTCATGGAATTGAGGAGAGATAATGGAGATTCACGGCAGAGGTGATGAGGCAATAAACAGCCCATCACTAATCATTTTGGCGCCACACTGAGGTTCATGACTTTGTTTCCCTGACATCGTTACTCATGTGTGTTTTTCAAAGTGTTTTCACACTGAGGGGAATTAAGGGCGGTAAATACAGAATGATAAACTGAAGATGCTTAACTGTCAACAGTTTGTGCTTCCTCCTTTTTTCTTCCTTTTTCATAGTAGGAGAAGTGATCCTCTTTCTCTGCCGCCAAGCAAACACATACCTTCCACGTTGTAACTGTGCACTCATAAAGCTTCTGTCTCATCCTTGTGGCATGATGTACATCTGCACAGAGAGGATAAAAAACAGATGCTCCTGCTATCAAAACTCTTCGAAGCCTTCACAACATTCAGTTAGATATGAAGTCATCCGCTACACACAGCCAAACAACCGTCCACTTCATGCTAATGCAAACAAGAGAGATTGTGGGGTTCGCATGATGTAAACAACACTTTTTAATCCTAATATTTGTTTACATAGAGTCTAAATATTTATAGTTTGAAAACATGCATAATAATATTTTGAAACTTGTTAAAATTTGTTAATTGATATTTGAAACTTTTTTTGGTTATTTGAAGGCTAGGTGTTTGTTTGAATGCCAAATTATTAACCTTTTTCAGACTGAGCAAATTTTATGTGAATATTAGTGCTGTCAAACAATTAATCGCATCCAAAATGAAAGTCTTTGTTCTCATAATACATGTGTGTTCTGTGTGTATTTATTATGTATATATAACTACACACACATGCATTTGTATATTTCAGAAAAATATGTTGTTTATATATTAAATATATTTTTATATAATATACATTTTTTGAATATAAATATATACATCTAAATATTTTCAAAATATATACTGAATGTTTGTTATTATTTATATATACATAATGAATATACACAGTACACACACACATTATGTAAACAAAAACTTCGTAAAATAATCGTTTGAAAGCACTAGTGAATAGTTTTGGTTTAAAAAATAGTTTATGAATATTTAGTTTTAGCAAACTTGGTAGCCTTTAAAGTTGCCATGAAATCAAAGTTGATCACTTTATTTAGGCTGCATGGACTTTTGATATTTGATGATTAGAATGGTATGAGGTTAAAAGATAAATATAGCTCTTTTTTAGGCATTGCATTAGCCAGCATCCGGTCTGACTCCATTCTAATATAGAAAGCCCATTTTTCTATTCCCAATGGATAAAACAGAGTCACTCCCTGCATTTTTTCTTGTTTAATATCCTGTTTCAATGTAATTTGTATTACAGAAGTGGATTAACATTAAAAGGGGTTTCATGTTGATTTTAAGGTTGTTTGCATACTTCTGCTTATTTTTAAAATATGTAAGTAGTGACACGGGCATTTCCCAAAACCAACTACAGTAAAAAAAAAAAAAAAAGTTATGAAATTTTATTACAATTTAATTTAACAATTAAATAACTTCTCTATTTTAATATATTTTTAAATGTAATTTATTCCTGTGATGGCAAAGCTGAATTTTCAGCATCATTACTCCAGTCTTCAGTGTCACATGAT
The DNA here is from genome assembly GCF_001515645.1 of Sinocyclocheilus grahami. NCBI lineage: Eukaryota > Metazoa > Chordata > Actinopteri > Cypriniformes > Cyprinidae > Sinocyclocheilus > Sinocyclocheilus grahami. Next base: position 875,450 of record NW_015505367.1, read on the forward strand.
CCTTCAGAAATCATTCTAATATGCTGATTTGGTGCTCAAAAACAAAAAAACAACAAAAAAATTGTGCTTCCTAATATTTTTCTTAAAACATTTTTTCATAATTTTTTTTTCAGGATTCTTTGACGAATAGAAAGTTCCAAAGAACCTTATTTGTTTGAAATGTAAATCTTGTGTAACATTGTAAATTACACTTTTGATAATTTTAAAGGTGCAATAGGTGATTGTCTTCAGAAAAATGTTTTTGTTATGCTGGTTGAATCTCTCTTCACATCCCGATAGCAAGCATTAAATTAAGTGGTCTAAATGTATTTATTTGTATTGATATATTCTGTGGAAGGCGTAGGACCAAGAAATGTTCGTCCAATCAAAACGCTTGGACCGAGCGTTTTAACTGGCTTTCCTACCTGCCTGTCAACGTATGTATTAGCATTAGGGCTGGGTTTTGACAAATTTCACAATTCGATTCGATTCTCATTCACAAGCTTGCGATTCGATTCGGTTACCGATTCGATTCAATATCGATTATTTTGGATACATATCAGGTACAGTACATGCTAGGGTTGTGCGATTTGGGGGAAAATATCAAATTGCGATTTTTTTGACAGATATTGCGATTACGAATTGATTTGCGATTTTAAATTAGCAAAGTCAAGCTTCAGCTCAATATTGCCAATAATGTGCAGCACAGTATGGGTATCATTACCCTGCTGAAAAAAACAATAGAAACTATCACAGAAATTCTTATAGTTTCCATTAAACCATTACAAAATTCCTTTTTGTTTTGGGCATTATTCCAATAGGAATTACTGTTGTTCTATTGGTTGCCATCTGCCAGATTACATCCCACCAATAGAATCCATCAAATAGACACCATTATAGTTTACATTAAAACCAAACAAATTCCCATTATAACCTGAAATACATTAAATTTGTTATTGTGTTTTGGAAGGGGTCCTATTGTTTTTTTTTTTGTACCCAAGAAAGGCGGTGGGTTATGACCAATCTTGGACCTGCGTGTCTTGAACCGGGCCCTTCACCGGTTACCGTTCAAGATGTTGACGCAGGAACGCATCTTCGGGTGCATCCGTCCCCGAGATTGGTTTGCAGCGGTCGACCTGGAGGACGCGTACTTCATGTGTCGACCCTTCCGCACCACAGACCATTGCTGTGGTTCGCGTCCGAAGGACGAGCATATCAGTACGAGGTCCTGCCCTCCGGGCTGTCCCTGTTGCCCCGTGTCTTCACGTAAGTTGCGGAGGTACCCCTTGTTCCCTTGAGAGAACAGAGCATTCGCAGTCTCAACTACCTCGACGAAGCAGTCTCAGGATCGGTTGTGCGAACACAGGGATTTGGTGCTCTCACACCTCAGCCTGTTGGGCCTTCGGGTCAACTGGGAAAAGAGCAAACTCTCCCCGATGCAGAGGATCTCTTTTCCCGGTATGGAGGGGACTCGGTAAGAGCAGGATGGCGGTCCCACTGAAACAGTTTCAGAGGCTCCTGGGGCATATGGCAGCTACGGCGGCAGTCACGCCGCTAGGGCTGCTCCATATGAGACCGCTGCAGCACTGGCTCCATGGCCGAGTCCCGAGGTGGACGTGGCAATGCGGCACCTTCCGGGTCCAAGTTACACCGACCTGCCGCCAAACCTTCACCCCGTGGT
>NW_015505367.1:877727-881128 GCF_001515645.1 Sinocyclocheilus grahami
GTTCCCTCCTTCAGGGAACGAGGGTTACCATACGTAACCAAGACGTTTTTGTTCGTTGTCTGTCATTTCAAAGCTTACCTTGTATACGTTTTTCTTTAGTTTTAATTTGCCTAACTATCGATCTGACCCAGTAGACGCCATAATCCCACTCTGTCTCTCTCCCGCGTTCTTTTTTTTTTATGGTGGGTGTTTACTCAGTTGGCTAGAGCAGTGCTGATTGGGGAGAACGGAGGTGCGCTCACTCTATTGGTTAGTAAGACTGCCACTCAAGGCTGGCAGTCATGCATATGCTCTGGAACAAAGTAATATCGCGTCCATATCGCAGGCTTTGCGATTAGGAAATCGCAACGTCTCAAATCGCGATTTTCTCAATGAAAAAAAATCTGTCAACTAATGCTGTAAAATATAGCCTACATGAGAGTTAGTTGGTACTGCATTATAATATTGAAGGTTAAAATTTACTGATTTGTGATGTACAACTGCTTAAACTGCAATTAATGAAGTTTTTATAATAATTAAGTTACAATTACTTTAGTTTTTTTTTTAAATATACACATTTAAATAGTGGCTGTCATAAAAACGTGGACGGATTTATTCAAACAAATAAAACATTAAAGAACGGTAAACAATTATAATGATATACAGGGGGTACGGAAGTATTCAGACCCCCTTAAATTTTTCACTCTTTGTTATATTGCAGCCATTTGCTAAAATCATTTAAGTTAATTTTTTTCCTCATTAATGTACACACAGCACCCCATATTGACAGAAAAACACAGAATTGTTGACATTTTTGCAGATTTATTAAAAAAGAAAAACTGAAATATCACATGGTCCTAAATATTCAGACCCTTTGCTTTCTTCTGGCTGACTATCGAGTTTATGTTAACCAAATATGCCTTCTGAGGTAAATGTGACGTTACGTGACATTGTTTACAAGACAATATATTGACGTCTTTGCGCTGCTGAAACACTTATTGAGCGATTACATGAGACAGGATACGGATTGTAAAGTTGTGCTCATTCTTTTAACTTACCTTCGGATGTTTAGTCATGATTATTTTGTGGTGAAGCTGGGACGATCAGTTCACGTGCACCTCGCGCTGCTGTGTCTGTTGAACTGAGGTGCTACAACGATCTGTCACTCCACATTAAACAGCGCCAAAACGGCATTTATTGTTTGAATACTGCAATACATGGCAATGGACATAAATTGATATCTGAGACTTTGTTTCATATTAAAAGTACCAACCCACAATGCTTATTGTGATTTATTGGATGGGAGGTGCGCTTCAATATTACATCCATTGACTGAAAACAGGCAGACAGAACGAGAATGGCAGACAAACTTCAACAACCCGATCTTCCTTCCTGGTATTGTAATACTTTTAAAGGGGTCATATGACGTTGCTAAAAAGAACATTATTTTGTGTATTTGGTGTAATGAAATGTGTTTATGCGGTTTAAGGTTAAAAAAACACATTATTTTCCATATAATGTACATTATTGTTTCTCCTCTATGCCCCGCCTTTCTGAAACACGTAGATTTTTACAAAGCTCATTGTTCTAAAAAAGCTAGGTGTGCTCTGATTGGCCAGCTATCCAGTGCATTGTGATTGACCGAATGCCTCAAGCGTGTGACGGAAATGTTATGCCCCTTATCATTAGGGCTGGGTATCGTTCATAAATTTTCGATATCGATACCGATACCTTGACTTCGATACCGGTTCTTGAACGATACTTTTTTCGATACCAATTTCATGAAATCAATTTTAACAAGATTACATTATCCAAAAAAAAACTCAGCTTGTTGATGTTTATACAAAATCAAAGACTCATCTCCTGAGCCACTGCACAAAGGAACAAAATGTAACCAACACAATAAATCAGTGCAAAATAGTTTTAATAAAGCTCAAATAGTCTTGTTTACACATCTGTTAGGCTACATTTACACTAGTTAGTGTTCGTTTTAAAACGCATAGCTCAGACAGAATCATGATTTCTATTTATTTTCCACTGATTTACTAATGAGCATTAGCAGCTTCCAGTGCTGTCTGCTTGTGTTCTCTCTTCCATGATCACTGCTCTGACTCAGATAATAACATATTTAATTTCAGCAACATTACAACGTTACATTACATTTAATCACATTAGATGGCAGGGCCAGATTTACCTATTTTCCCCTTCCCTATTAATATAATAGACCTAATATTACCACCCAAGCAAGCAAAAATAGTTCTTAATCAGTGGAAACCGATAGTGTTTTCTATCAGAATAAGCGCTTGCGTTCAGTCAATAAAAATCGAATAGTTCTTAATTTGTTTGAGAACTGAGAAAGACCATACCATATAGTTGTGGCCACATAACCACCTTGGGAGTGCATTGTTTCTCTAATAATTTTAACGGCCTGGAGTCACAACCACACATCAAGACATTGTTCAGATCATTTGTTTCAAGACATTTGACATGTTTCCGTCCTGAAATCTCGTGTGGGTTGAACTAATTTTTTTACGCACCTCATCCCAAACCTTCTGTTGCAAATTCCAAAACGTCATTTTAGAGCTGATAACAAAGGCTTGAGCCATTGATATGCAGGCTTATGCAGTTATTAATTCAGTCTAATGCGGTTATTAAGCCGTTGTTCACAGACAAGCTGCGCAAAACCACGATCATATTTTGTGCATGTTTTATGCAGCTTGTCTGTGAATAACGACTCGGTGTAGTTAATGCTGCTCCATGTGAAAGCACGCACGTGTAGAGATTTACCGCTGATTACAGAACTGGCTTTACTGACGAGATGTGCATTAAATATTGTGCGATATTTATCGTGCAGCCCTACTAAAAAGTATCGAACTCGATACCCAGCCCTACTTATCATACTGTGATGCCGTCTCCCAGCAGGACGAGACTCAGTCCAGCTGCTCTGCTCGTGCACATCCCATCATCGGTTCTCTTTTAGCAGTTCAGTCAATGTACTGTTAGGAGTAACTGAATAACTTGGGATATTGGTTTATTTCGCATCAGAGGGAGTGTCAGGCACATTTATAAACCGAATAACTTGTGTAATTTGTGGATTAGTGTATACTGGAGACGCAAACTGTTTCAAATGATTCAGTTCGATTTGGTGAACTGGTTCGACCGGTTAAGAAAATCCGGTTAAATAGAACGATTAGTTCGCGATCTGGACATCACTAGATGAGACAAAACCAATAAAACCCATTACAAACGAGGCATTTATTGCATCCAGTGGGGACATAATTACTGATTATAATGACTTGTACTGTCTTTTTATACTGTCTTATACTGTCTAGTTGCGTTGCGTATTGCCCTGTGTAAACATAAAACCATGTCTGCATTTGTGATCGGAGAAACAACAAACAACAAGCCTACTCTACACTGCT
>NW_015505367.1:881138-893214 GCF_001515645.1 Sinocyclocheilus grahami
TGTTGTAAATACAACTTAACCACTGATTTCGAGTCGTGTCCTCTTTTGGAAGGCCAAACTAATTAGTTTCGCTTTCACAACGAAACACACAGAGACTCCACAACATGGCAGTGGCAGCAACAGCGAGAATAAGTTACGCCTTCTTTCTTTGCATGAACATTTGGGCAGCGTTATGCAAATCTTCCCACATTGTGACGTAGATATGTGGGGGCATGTTAGAATGAGCCGTTTTAGGAGGGTGTGGTTGACTCTTAACTTTTATAAAGAATATCTCTTTGGATTTGAAACTTTAGTCTTTGCAACTTTACAGATCTTCTTTATGCACCAAGAGCTTGTAACACTCCAAAGAGAAAGGAAAAATTGAAATCGCATCATATGACCCCTTTAAAGTTTTCTCACCGGTGAATGACACATGATGTAGGCATTTCGATTCTGCGTAACGATTCCTGCGTTCGTATTTTAATGTGATTAAAAACGCTTTAAGTGCAGGAACGGAAAGAACTTGCGCCCTGTTAGTGTGCAGCACACACGAAGCGCAAGCGCGAGCACAGAGAACAGAGGTCGCGGTACGGGTTCACGGTTTGTGTCCGTTCTTGAACCGTTCCGTGTATTTCCACTGTAGAAAAGGTTGTATGACTGACTTCTTTCATATTTGTCGACCAATATGCAGAAAACTAAGTCAGTATATCATCATAAACACAGCCATTTTTGTCTTTCGTGAACGTAAACAGATGAGAAAGAAAACACACGTGTACAGTATTTTTAGATCTGCGTGCGTTCTGATGTGTTAAAGAGACAGCAGCCTAGTAAACGTGCTGCCTGTCATTAATGTTAATCAAAGAACAAAACAAAATCATTCACTGATCTTGACTGAATATATTTAATAACTTTAATTGTGATGAATCTATATTTTATTTATGAAAAGAAATCTATGCAGTGTTTTTAAACTTTTAATTACAGTTTCTGTACTTGAAATTTTTTATTTATTTATGATATTGCTAATTGATTTGTTTGTTCCCATCTTATTACTGATTGTTTACTTGTCTTTAACACTTTGATATTTGAAATTTATATTAATCTAGTTGTTTTTGCTGTGGTATTTTTTTTAAAGCATAGGCAAAATTCCTCTTGCAGTGTTCTGTAGACTGCTGATTTTTGCTCGTGTTATTCAGCTGCAACAGAATGCTTTGTAAAAAGACAGAATAAATGTTTGACATCTAAATGTTTGACTTTAATTTTTTTTATATTGGATTTTTTATCTTATTGGAATCGAAACTAGGAAATCGATAAGCAGAATCGGAATCGATAAAATTCAAACTATACCCAACCCTAGTTCCGATCGATATGATCCCTACACAGTGTTCATTGCTCCCTACTCCCTGAGCAGGGGAAATCTGTTGAAGTTTTCTTCACTTCGGAACATGGGCTGGAATTGGGAACCGCTGATGTAGCCTATTGTAGTAATGTTGTCTTTAGTATTCTGGTCTGTGAGCGTATATTCAGGGGGCGTGGCTTTGGACGGCGTTTCAGGGAAGGTGGGACTTTCGCTTTCAGTGCTATCAGGCTAAAGTTAGCATTTTCCAAGATCTCCTACTGCACCTTTAATGCAAAAACAGGAAAGAACTATCTAATTCCCATGACAGCAGTAATGCAGTGCAGTCAGCAGTAATGAAGTACCTCACTCTCAGTCACTCTCATACAAAAAAATAATCTTTTTTTTTTTATTCTGTTGTCACACGTCTGGATAGGTGTGCATAAATTCTGTTATCACACGTCTGGATAGGCGTGCATAGCTGTTGCCATGTTTGTCTTTTTTCTTATCTTGCTGTCGGCCATCTCTCGCGTGCACAAGGCTGCGTCTGCATCTCAGCCAAAGCGCAGCCTCATAGTCAGCTCGTCGTCTCTAACCACAGGGGCTTGCACCGTCACAGAACAAGCGTGGTGTTAGGATGCACCAGTTCATGTGCACTTTGAGGATGTTTCAAACGGGTATCTTTAAACAGACTCAAAATTTCAAACCTTTCGATGTTGCTGCTGCTCCCATATTGTTTTAAATGTGTGCATCTTCAAAAACGTGTGGAGGCAGTTGAGCTGATGACATTGTGGTCTCTGTCTGTATGTTTGTCACTCACAGAAAACCAAGAGTGCTCGCAGCACGTGGTCAGCGAGCGACTTGGAGAGCTGGTACGCGTGCTAAAGACCGTCATTGGCAAACACCAGGCACTGAATTCGTCAGAAATTCTTGGTGCTGCAGGCACCGTCATCGCCAAAGTCAAAGGTGAGCATCCTCCTTCAGCTCCACCCCACTTTAGAATCAACAAATTAGAATTGATCTTGTCTTTTAAAGAGAAAGCCCATTGTTTGTGTATGTATTAATAGTTTTCAGTTACATGGTGTGGAGTGCTAAAAGGCAAAACATTCATAGAACTATAAAACAGACTTGTTTAATCTGTTTCAAGCCACAGCTATTTAGATCACTTCTAAAAACAAGAAAATTTTTGCATGTTGCATTAATCTTTTAAAAAGGAGATAATGCTTAATGAGCCTTAATGCATCAATACAATGGTTTTGGTGGACAGATGGCATCACTGTTTTAACTCATTTTTAACTCAAATGTTATATAATGTGAAGTCGTGTTTTTGTATTGATGGCAGACTTATTCATGTGTTATGAATCTAATCTTATGTTTTGCATCTATCAACTTCAAGAACGAAGGAAAACTGAAAGTGCTTTCATGTAAAAAACAGTTCCTGGATTATCAATAGAAAGACATTACTGCATGGTTATGTAATGTATAAAGCAAAGTGCATTGTGAAATATACTCTAAAGTTTCATAGCATGATATTGATTTTCCTAGTCTAAAATAACAGGGTAATTCTTCTGGCTAGTGCACAGGAATGTCCATGTGGTACATTAGTGCAGTTTGCAATCCAGATTGCAGCTACGAAAGAGGGAACAGATGATTTCTGTGCTGTACGGACAGAGTGAATGTGTTTCTTATTGGTTATCCACATAATTTCCAGCTGTTTACAACATTGTGTTTTCATTTTGGCAACATTGATTTAAAGGGGTCATATGATGCTTTTTTAAAGATCATTATTTTGTGTAACAACCACTGTTTGGTGTAACAGAATATGTTGACATGCTTTAATGTTCAAAAAACACATTATTGTAGGTCCTCTATGCCCCGCCTCTCTCAAACGCTTCGTTTTCTACAAAGTCCCTCCTTCCGACAAGTGCAGTCTGCTCTGATTGGCCAGCAGACCCAGTGCATTGTGATTGGCCGAACACGGAAATGTAACGCCCCTTACCATAATCGCGAGCTTCATCTTTCAAAATAAATGTAAAGACAGTAAATAATGTTATTAGTTTTACCATCAGTTCACAGTGATGAAGCTGGTGTGTGTTTGTGATGTGACGCTGTCTCTCTCTCTCTCTCTCTCACACGCTCACACACACACACACACGATGCGCAAAACTTGAACAGTCAATAGCAAATACTTAAACTAATAACAAAACAGTAGCTGATTCAGAAGTGCCAGATTGTCATAGCAAAGTCAGAATTACCTCCTCTCCTAGGTTCACGAAACGGTCGTCCATAAAATGCATTGCTGTTCTGTTGTAAGTAATTTTAAAGATTCCTAAATGCATCTACTTTCGGAAGGCCAAATAAAGTGCTTTTGCTTTCGCCTAGAAACACACAGCGTCTCTCTGACATGGCTGCTTCAACACTAACTGCTGTTACTGAAACCACGCCTTCTTTTTTTGCGTGAACATTTGGGCTCATTATGCAAATATTCCCACATAGTGACCTAGATATGTGGGGGCGTGTTAGAACGAGCCGTTTTAGGGGGGCGTGGCTGAGTCTTAACTTTGATAAAGAATATATCTATGCACAATCAGCTTGTAACACTCCAAAGAGAAAGGAAAACTTGAAATCGCATCATATGACCCCTTTAAGTGACCACTAGAGTATCATCCTTTGCCACGAGAGGGCCAGTGACCCTTCTGAGCTCCCATGCGTCCTTTAAAGGGCCAGACTCTTCATTGTTTCTGTCAAAGGGAAGTCTTTAACAGAGGAAAATAATTGGATTGTCTTTTTCTGACATTTGCTTCAGGCCTTCGCCTTTTTTTTTTTTGAATGGGGAAGTTGAGAAGAAAGGCCATTCGCCTCAGATACCTGCCTCAAGTTACCTGTAAGACGGACATTCCAGCATGCGCTTCCCACTCACGCTTGCATTTTAACACTCCACGTCCATATCAGCCATCGGTCTTTCTCCTGATGGAATGTTATGAACTTCAGGAAATCAGATGCACATATTTCCCCCCCATTCACGCTCAGTCCGTGCAGTTTTTTAAAAATGCTGCATAGTTTTGCTGAAGAATCTCTCAGGGGCGCAGCAATAAAAGTGTCAAGTGTCTCAAGTTATTGAAATTCTTTCTTCCCCCGCCCTTGTCTAGAGTGAGTCAGTGGCATCTGACTCGCTGTATTTTTATCTTTGCTTTTGATCTGGAGGAGACTCTGTTATCTTAGGTATTTTATCCCGTCTTACGCATTGTGTGATACCTGCATGTGTTACTTTGCCAGTATATGGTAAGAATCATTCTTAGGTATTTTCAGAAAAACTGTTCATATTGACAGATTAAAAAAAATAAATAAAAAATTTCCAATGATGCAGAAAATGCTTTCGAGGGTTTTTCTATGAGAGAACTGCTTTCTGAATGTAGCCATTCCCGTACTTGAGCTGTGAAGGGGGCAGAAGTGTGGAAGCATTGTTGTGGAACTGCAGGATGTCCTGAGGAAGAAGTCAGCGTTCCATTGCAGGGGCCACTGAGCCGCCCGCCTGCATTCAGAAGCAGAGAGGCATGCACCAGGAGCCACGCACCTCTCACGCTCTCGTCTCCAGTGCCGTTTCCTCTGATCACTCCGTAGCTGAGTATGAGTGGCAATTGAGGGTGGATCCCCATTCCGCGGACAGTCGCTGCGTTTTGTGTGACATCCAACCAAAAAAATCGCCCATGCGGAACTGGAAACTACAGATGATGTTGCTTTTTTTATGGCCTCGTCACTTTTTCTTGTATGTGAGGAGAAAAAGTGGAAGTCAAGCTCCATTGAATCATTGTGAACTAGGCTGTGGCTTTAGTTCCTGAAGTTCTGGGCAAGTTTTCCCTGTCTTTAATCTATGCTTTACCATAACGGACCTGGATATGACTGCAAGTGCAAGTTGAAGGAGTTGGTAAGTTGGGCGAAAGTTGTTTGAACGTCCTCTGAATGTTTTGAGAGTTCAGGCTTTGTCAGTGTTTCCTGTAAAGGGGGGACGCTCAGCTAGCAGACAGGAAGCTCTTGGTAAATGCTAAAAGTTTCGTAGCCTCTCAGAGTCTTTACTTGTTGTCTATCACATATCTGATTTTTTAATTTAAGATTTAAAATCAGTAGGATGTTAATTTCTCTTCTATCAGCTCAAAACATAACAAACTTTGCATCAACATGCTGGGTCATCTGGCCTCTTTTTAAAACAATGAAATTAGTTTATGAAGAAAGGAGTCTGTTTTTTTACAGCATTTGTTTTGTACTCCAGGGAAGCACGACCTGATAACAAAGCAGCATCAGACACTAATTAAGGAAGAACCTGTCGAGGTTCCTTTTCTTGTTCATTGTTCAGAACGAGTCTGACTTTACAGCATACTTAAATTACTCTCATGTGGAATAAATGAATTCTGTATCATCAGAGAGTGTTGTAGTTACTAATCAGTCCTCGATACCTGTGGTGGTCCACTGTTGAGGGATTCATATTTCCACAAACACCACTACTGCTGATCATCATCATCATATTAAGAATTGTAATTTTGCTGCAGACTTTTGTGCCATTTGGCTACACTTCTCATGTGGTTTATCACTTCCCACAGGCGTGAACGTCAAAGAAGTCAATAAAGAAAACAAAGACACAATATTTGGCGAGATACACACATCGATCGATATTTTGGCATTCACCTTTGGCAATGTGTGAGTACCATAGCCCTATCTTCTGTAGTCATATGTATATTCTGAATGCTCTTTATCTGTATAGACTTACTTTCAGTTTCCACGGCCAATTTTACAGAATACGTCAGCTGTGCATCCTGTTGTCATTCTCTTAATGCTGATGAAATATAGTTGTGTTGCAGCATTACTTAACGGGATTGTTCTTCCAAAATTAAAAATTAAATTACTCATCCTCATGCCATTCCAAACCCGTAAGTCTCTTTCATTCTCAAAACAAAAATCGGAGAGATTTCTGTCCCTCCCTTGAAAGTCGACGCAACCACAACATTGACACTTCAAAAAAGACATAAATATCCATATAAATCCAAAAAAAGTCCACCAAAGAGACATGATCGTTTTATATGATGAACAGATTTAATTGAGCTTTTAATTCACATGTAAACATTAGAGGTGGGAATCACCAGAGACCTCACGATACGATATTTTCACGATACTTGTGTCACGGTACAATATTATTGCGATTTTAAATATATTGCGATAATCTGCGATATATTGCAATTTATTACCTTTTTACAACTTCAAATTATGTCCCCAAAGGAAAACTTTGACAACATCTGTTTTAAATAAAAATAAACATTTCTCAGTTTATCTCACTTCAGTTTTATTGTTGCAGTACAAAATGGGATTGTCAAGCAGACAAACTGACCAACACTTTCATGAAAACCTGTCTTAAATGTTATATGCACCTGACAAACTCAACTATTTGTAACACAGTCTAATCTAGTCCACCTTAATTAAATGTAAACAGGTATGCACTGCTGTACTACAACAGGTATTTTGAACAGTGCAACTTGAAATTGTACTAAAAAGTTGTGCAGACCCTTCAGCAATTGGGGCATTTGAAAGTAAATTACTGTTAAATTAAATAAAACATGTAGTCTTACATCTAGGGATGCACCGAAATGAAAATTCTGGGCCGAAACGGAAACCAAAAATTCTGGATGCACTTGGCCAAAAACCGAAACCGAAAATGGTTTGTAATGATTATTTATTATTTTATTAAATAATATAAAGTAATTTTGTAAGACTGAAAGTAACACAATAAAACTGGACAGAATGTATATTAATATTGGTAACACTTTACAATAAGGTTCATTAGTTAACTACTTTAGTTAATGAATTAAGAATGAACAGTAGTTCTTCAGAATTTACTAATCTTAGTTCATGTTAATTTCAACATTAACTAATGCATTATTAAAATCAACAGTTGTGCTTGTTAACAGTTAATGCACTCTGAATTAACATGAACTAACAGTGAATAACTGTATTCTCACTAACTAACATTAAGAAAGATTAATAAATACTGTAATAAATGTATTGTTCATTGTTCGGTCATGATAGTTAATACATTAACTAATAGAACCTTATTGAAAAGTGTTACCTTAATATTAAATATCAATATATAATTTTTATTCACTTCTATGTAACAGAATCAGATATAAGTTTTTTTTTTTTGGACTAATTATCCAAATAATGTATAGTCCTACAAAGCTATTATTATCAGAGCATATGAGCAGAGCATAGTGTCACTGAAGGTAGCATTATTTTAGCAGCGTTGCCCAGTACAGCTGAACTAGCCTACACCATGTTACAGCACAGTAGCGCTACTGCAAACCGGAACAAGTAGGCCTATACTGCATAGAAATTTCCTGTCAGCACGTTATTTGAGCGGACTTTGCTTTCCCAATGAGCATGAGCGGGACACGATCGGAACGCAAAATCATAGATCGGAATATTGAGCGGAGCGTTAAACCGCGCAGTGACGAGGAGAGTGAAACATGCGCGCTGAACACTGCCGGGCGGGGTGCGCAATATATATATTATTATTATTATTATATGTAGCATATATTTTTGGTGCATCCCTACTTACATCCCCTCCTTGTTTACAAATCCGAAGTAAGTCCATACATCCGATTTAAATGCGGACGGGGCTTTCCTGATAACTTTCCGCGATGCCGCCCTCTTTATTTTACTAACTTACTGCATGCTGAAGGTGACCCAGCTGACCTCACCAGAAAAAACTCAACACCACCATCTAGTAGATTGTAAAGAAATTGATTTTATTATTCTACCAAATAGTATAATAAAAGATCAATACTTGGTGTCCGTGCATCGATACAGTATTGCCGCTGAAAATATCGCAATACTATGCTGTATCGATTTTTTATCCCACCCCTAGTAAACATTGAACAACGCACATACATAGAGCTCATCAGATATGATCAGCAGAAGCTCAACCATACTTGTGTGAAATGCGAGAACAAGTCTTATTCGTTCTCACGCATCAAGCAAGTGCATTTGAGCTTCTGTTTACCATATTAGATGTGCTTTCAAGCTGTTATTCAAAATGAATCAGAGAATATTAAAAATATCTTAATTTGTGGTTCGAAGATGAAGTCGTGCAGGTTAGGAATGATGTGAGGGTGAGTAAATGATGACAGAATTTTCATTTTTGGATGAACTAACCTTTAAAACTGGTCACATTCTTGATCTGTTTGGGATGAAAAATAGCACTATAATATTGTAAACTTATTATTTATGTTCAAGTTATGTTATGTGCAGTGGACCAGCAGTGACTTGTCTTACTTTGCCATTTCAGAGTGTCTGACTTCCTTATGGGAGATGTGGACAGTGGCTCCAGGTTGGGGTACCCCCAAGCCAGAAGAAGTCGTGTAAGTAATCACCTCAATTGTCTTAAAAGTTCCTTGGAAAAAAGACTTTATTAAAAAAAATCATTATTTACTCATCCTCATGTTGTTCCTAAACCATGTGCTATTTGTTCAGTGGAACACAAACGGATAGTTTTGCTCTTCACACAGCTATTTTCCATATAACAACAGTTCATAGTGACCACGTCTGCCAATATAAAGCACCATTAAAGTAGTCCTTATGACTTTTATGCTGTGCTCCATGTCTTCTGGAGTCATACAATAGCTTTGTGAAAAGCAGACTGACATTTAAGCCAGTATTCTCTATTTATAAACAACAGTATCATATGGCTTCAGAAGACTTGAAATATATTACCATTCAAAAGTTTGGAGTCAGTAAGATTTGAAATGTTTTTAAAGTTTTTGACAGAAGTATCTTATGCTCACCAAGGCTGCATTTTTTTAAAAATGTCATTTCAATTCACGGGGAAGTCGTGGCCTAATTGTTAGAGAGTCGGACTCGTTACCCAAAGGTTGCGGGTTCGAGTCTTGTACCGGCAGGGATTGTAGGTGGGGGGAGTGAATGTACAGCGCTCTCTCCCACCTTCAATACCACGACTGAGGTGCCCTTGAGCAAGGCACCGAACCCCCAACTGCTCCCCGTGCGCCGCAGCAAAAGATGGCTGCCCACTGCTCCGGGTGTGTGGTCACGGTGTGTGTGTGTGTTCACTGCTGTGTGTGTGCACTTTGGATGGGATAAATGCAGAGCACTAATTCCGAGTATGGGTCACCATACTTGGCCACATGTCACGTCACTTTCACACTTTTTATTTTTTGGGGGGAAGTCGTGGCCTAATGGTTAGAGAGTCAGACTCGTAACCCAAAGGTTGCGGGTTTGAGTTTTCGTGCCAGCAGGGATTGTGGGTGGGGGGAGTTGAATGTACAACGCTCTCTCCCACTTTCAGTACCACGACTGAGGTGCCCTCGGGCAAGGCACCGAACCCCCAACTGCTCTCCGGGCGCCGCAGCAAAAGATGGCTGCCCACTGCTCCGGGTCCGAGTATTGGTCACCATACTTGGCCACATGTCACTTCACTTTCACACTTTTTATTTTTTGGGGGGAAGTCGTGGCCTAATGGTTAGAGAGTCAGACTCGTAACCCAAAGGTTGCGGGTTTGAGTTTTCGTGCCAGCAGGGATTGTGGGTGGGGGGAGTTGAATGTACAACGCTCTCTCCCACTTTCAGTACCACGACTGAGGTGCCCTCGGGCAAGGCACCGAACCCCCAACTGCTCTCCGGGCGCCGCAGCAAAAGATGGCTGCCCACTGCTCCGGGTGTGTGTTCACGGTGTGTGTGTGTTCACTGCTGTGTGTGTGTGCACTTTGGATGGGATAAATGCAGAGCACTAATTCCGAGTATGGGTCACCATACTTGGCCACATGTCACGTCACTTTCACTTTCGTCACTTTCACTTTCATTTATTCCTGTGGTTTGGTGCTCAAGATGTTTCATATAAAACGGTTGTGCTGCTTAATATTTTTGAGGGAACACTGATAAAAAATTTTCAGGATTCTTTGATGAATAGAAAGATCAACCAGCATCTGGTTGAAATAGAAATCCTTTCTAACATAATACGTGTCTTTACGGTCACTTTTGATCAATGTAATGTGTCTTCGCTGAATAAAAAAAGTGTGTAGTTGTATGGACTAGTTTTATGGCATGTGTATGATTTTATGTCCTTGTTGGCACTTGACAGATGTGGTTACTATGAACTGTCATGTGGAAAAAAGATGCATGAAGCTTCTGCAGAATTCTTCTTTTGTGTTCCACAGAAAAAATAGATAAGTGTGAGTAAATAATGGCAGTTAATTTTTATTGGTGAACTATCCCTTTAAGTTGAGATGTCTGCTTTGAAAATAATGAAACCTGCCTGGCCCCTGTGATTTAAAGAGCAAGGTTTGATTAACTGAGACATCGAGAGACAAGATAAAAGAGAAGCACTCAAAAGAAGCACCTTTTCATCCCTCACCTCTGTAATCAAACTTCTCATCCCGTGTGAAACATCTTTCTCTTTTTCTCCTCTAGTCTTTTGAAAACCTCTCTGAAGATTCAGGAGGCTGCAATCAAAAGGATCTAGCAAGTAAATGGATTTCCTTTCCTTCTCCTTTATGTCTTGCCTCCTTCTATCCAAGGGTTTCATCACAAAGCAAGCAGGCTCTTGCCGCTGATGTGTTGAAGAGAATCTATCTCATCAGCAATGCAACAGTAATGCAAACTTCAACAAAGTTTTCTAGTTAAACAAACCACACATGAAAGGTGTTGCTCTAGCAGAGAGACCGATGAGCTGTACTGACATAGGTCATAATCGACAAGAGAGCTGTACCTTCACACTTCTGTTGTTTTTCATATAGTCTGACATTCTTCTTGTTTGCCAAATGGTTGACATTCTTTGGGTTTTTTTGGACATTTGTGTGAGGAATGGGAACCACATGTGGCTTATTGGGCGGGGTGCTTGGATTCGGCGCAGCTTAGTTGCATGTCAGTGCATTTGACAAAGGTTAAGCCCCGATTTTACGAGATGATCTCTCACGCTCTTGCCATGCAATAAATCGTACATACATCTAATGCTACCACAGATTAGTGTCTGTTTTAGAAAGACCTCTTTTTCTTTTAAGTCAAGGGGATGTTGGAGAGTATTTATTCCTCTTAAAAGCAAGTTTGCCACCCATTTCAGGGCTGTCGCTGCCTTTAATAAAGCTGACTTGTAAAATTTGCCTTGTAACTGTTGGCCTATAATTTTAAAAAGTAGATTTTAAATGACAGATTTAGAGAGCGGAGAGACATGGCTGAATAAATATAAATGTCTTTAAAGGTACCTCTGTGCTTTTTCAGCAATCTTTTTAAACAATGTGGAGCATTTGTGTATTTTTTGGATGTGCGTGTGTTCATATGTGGTGTTCCTTGTTTATGTGTGTTTCTAGATCCTGCTCTTTCCCCAGAGCTGTCCACTGTGGAGCAGGTAGACCTTCTTCTGCTGAAGAATGACAGTGGAGTAGAGTCGGCTTTGCTCTATGCCAAGGCCTGGTCCAAATACACCAAAGATGTGCTGGCCTGGGTGGAGAAACGCCTCAGCCTGGGTCAGTCCATTCTTAAAGCCTGATCTTTTGTTTTGCCTTAATTGTTGAACTTTAGTGTTTCATTTGGTGTCTCTGTATTTGACAGACACGGAATGTGCCAAAAGCTTTGCCAAGATGGCAGAATCCGCAAAGGCAGTGGCAAGTCAGCAGGTGATGGTCTTTTGTTTTGATAAAATTATATTTATATATATATATATATATATATATATATATATATATATATATATATATATATATATATATATATA
>NW_015505367.1:893421-910603 GCF_001515645.1 Sinocyclocheilus grahami
AGGCAGTGGCAAGTCAGCAGGAGATGGTCTTTTGTTTTGATAAAATTATATTGACATATATATATATATATATATATATATATATATGATGTACTACCATTCACATTTTTGGGAAGAATTTTGAAAGAAATGAATACTTTTATTTGACAAGGACATAAAATGAATTAAAAGTGACAGTAAAGACATTTATAATGTATTTCTATTTCAAATAAATACTGTTCTTTTGATCTTTCTAATTATAAAAAAAAATCCTGAATTAAAAATATTAAGCAGCACAACTCTTTTCAACAACAATAAAAAGAAGAAGAAATGCACCAAATGATTTCTGAAGATTCATTTGACACTGAAGACTGGAGTATTCAATTTTGCCATCACAGTGATAAATAGGAATACATTTTAGAATATATTAATATCGAAAATAGTTATTTTGAATTGCAGTAATATTTCACAGTATTGCTCTTTTTAATGTATTTTTGATATAAAAAAAAATCAGCCTTGTGTGCATAAGAGACTTCTTTCAAAAACATTAAAATAATCTTACCAATCCCGAGTTTTTGAATGGTAGTTTCTTTAAGTGACATTATTGTGTTGCTGTGTTCCTTTATCTAAAGGACTTTATGCCGTTCCGGGATATTTATGTCTCTGCCTTTAAAAATGAGATTGAGTACAATCAGGTTCTGCTTCAAACAGCTGCAGCTCTACAAACCAACAAATTCATACAGGTATGATCAGTTATATCTGCTGTTAACTTGTAGCTAACTATTTAACAAATAATTGTCTTTAATTCCACAAAATTCCTATAATACCAACAGCCACTGCTGGCCCGCAAGAACGATCTGGACAAACAGAGGAAAGAGATAAAGGAACAGTGGCAAAGAGAGCTAAAGAAAATGGTATATACGATTCTTTGAATTTCATTACTAATGTTTCTTCATGACCGATAGTGCTTAATAACCCATGTGTTTTCAGAGCGAGGCTGAGAGCGCTTTGAAGAAGGCTCGGCTGCTGAAGGTGCAGAAGAGGGAGGAGTACGAGAAGGCACGCAGCCCCCCCAGCCGCACCGAGGAGGAGCAGCCAACAGCAGGAGGCAGGACTCTGGAGAAGAAACGGAGGGTGGAGGAAGAGGCCCTACAGAAGGTACTGCAGAAACTGCACTATAAATCTAAATTCAACTCCACAGGGTCATAGACTGCACAAACACACACACCCGTGAGTTTATTGACCTTGTTTATTGGGCATCAAAGTGGTGATGAGAGAAACAGAGTTTGTGGGAATTTGTTTGATATTCTTTAACGTCTGATGTACTATCTGAAAATCAGGTCATATAATCTAAACATTACTGTTGCTATTACAACCCAGGCACCCAGCAACTGCATAACATCACACCTTAGCAAATGAGTGAGCATTTTCTTCAAGAAATGGAACATTTTTACAGTCTTATTTGGTGCAGCTGGTGGCACGGAAATGACACACTTTGGCTTAAAACAGGCTAAGAAAATCACTATGCTTTTGTTTTGTTTGGCTGATTGTCTGTTTTTGTGGTGACTCTAGGCTGAGGAAGCGCAGGAGCAGTATAAAGCCTGTGTGGCCGATCTAGAGGTGAAGAAGGTCAGCCTGTCAAACGCTAAGAGTGAGATCCTCGGTCAAATTCGGAAGCTGGTCTTCCAGTGTGACCTGACCCTCAAAGCGGTCTGTATCCATGTCACAACAACACTACAGTACAGTTCAAAAGTTTTTGGGTCTGTAAGGTTTTTGAATAAAAAATACAGTACAATTTTCAAATATTATTACAGTTTAAAATATTTTTTTCAGTTTAGTATATTTTAAAGTGTAATTTATTCCTGTGATGGCAAAGAATTTTCAGTAGCCATTACTCCAGTCTTCAGTGTCACATGATCCTTCAGAAATCATTCTAATATGTGTTACGGGGCTGACAAGACGTGAGACGTGTGGATCCGTGTGCAAGCTTTATTCTGAACAGAAGACAGAGACGTGGTCATAACAGGCAGGGTCAAACAGGTATATGGCAGGCAAAACACAAGAATAGTCCTAGGGCTAGCGTAGGTCGACGATTGGCAGACAGAATCACAGGGGCGAGACTAGAGGGATAAATCCAGGGAGACAGGCAAAGATCAGAACCGAGAAACCGACAAGGCAAAATGGGAAGGAAACAGGAACTAGGAAAACTAACAGGCTAAGCAATACTCAGCAGTGAATGGTAGTTTGAGTGAGTGTTATATAGTGAGTGAGTGATGTGAAACATCATGACAGAGCCCCCCCCAAGGAGCGGCTTCCAGACGCTCCAAACATTATACGATTCAGGTGGGCGGTGGAGCGGAGGCGGAACAGGGGGAGGGATGGAGGGCCAGGTCCACGTGAAAGTGGAGAGACCGGGCACTGAGGCAGGGCCGGCGGAGCAGGGAGCCAGGGTGGAGCCGGCAGTACAGGTGGAGCTGAGGACCACCACAGCAGAGCAGACGTGACCTAAGATCCCCACGGCGGAGCAGAAGACCACCAAAGCCAGACAGTAGACCACCACGGCGGAGCAGAAGACGAAGCGTTTGAGAGCGCTGGTTTAGGGATGCCAGCTGCACGTGCCGACACCAGCGGTGGGTCCTCCACGCTGGAAGCCAGTCTGGGATACTGAAGAACTGACCTTGATACTCTGGGTGTAACAGACAGGACGTGACATGACTCTGGGTGAACAGTTGAGACGTGACGAGGCTCTGGATGAACGGCTGAGATGTGATGAGGTTCTGGCAGATCAGATGAGACTTGACTTGACCCAGTAATGGAAGCTGTGACTTGAGTTGACTCAGGGGAATCAACTATGACTCGACTCAGACAGATCTGTTGTGACTTGACTAGACTCATGATAATGAACTGTAATTTGATTTGACTCATGACGATCAACTGTGACTAAACCTGACTCATAATGATCAACCGTGACTTGACTGAACTCAGGAAGATCAGCTGTGACTTGACTGAACTCAGGAAGAACGACTGTGACTAGACTTGACTCATGAGGATCAGCTGTGACTAGACTAGACTCAGGAAGATCAACTGTGACTAGACTTGACTCAGGAAGATCAGCGGTGACTTGACTTGACTCCTGACGATCAACTGTGACTTGACCAGACTCACGAAGATCTACTGTGAGTTTACTTGACTCAGGAGGATCAATGGTGACTTGACTGGACTCAAGATGGGCCGCTGTGACATGACTGGTTGCTGTTGTGTCCGCCATCTTGTGAGCGTGCTCCGCTGTCTCCGCCATTTTGTGAGCGTGCTCTAGTGTGGCCGCCATTACATGAGTGAGTGTGGGGTCGTGTTCCTCCACGATACCCACAGTGAACGCTGAACCAACCGTCAACAAGTCATAGTCCATACACTGACTTAAAGATGAACGTGGACCCTCGTGAATGAGTTTGGATTTTAATGGTTGATTAATGCCCTCATAAAAAAAGTCTATCAAAACACAGTCCGGCAGATCTGAATAATGAGCGATGGCTAAATATTCTTGAATATAGCCCTCCAGCGATCGTGTGCCCTGTCTAAGGGCTAACAATATCCGAGAAGCTGCTGGATCCTTGTGTGGCCGAGTATTCTGTTACGGGGCTGACAAGACGTGAGACGTGTGGATGTGCAAGCTTTATTCTGAACAGAAGACAGTGACGTGGTCATAACAGGCAGGGTCAAACAATGGCAAACAGGTATATGGCGGGCAAAACACAAGAATACTCCTAGGGCTAGCATAGGTCGATGATCGGCAGACAGAATCACAGGGGCGAGACTAGAGGGATAAATCCAGGGAGACAGGCAAAGATCAGAACCAAGGAACCGACAAGGCAAGGCCACACGGGAAGGAAACAGGAACTAGGAAAACTAACAGGCTAAGCAATACTCGGCAGTGACTGGTAGTTTGAGTGAGTGTTATATAGTGAGTGAGTGATGTGAAACAGCTGTGTGCAATCAGTGAAAACAGCTGTGTGCAATCCCTGCTGAGTGCAATCAGTGCAATGAATGATGGGATATGCAGTCCGGGATGATAAGCAACAGTAGGTGTAGTGCGAGAGTCAATGTAATGGAAAGGGGGACCTCTGATGGTAAGCAGACGGAAGTTCATGGACCGGATTCATGACAATATGCCTATTTGCTGCTCAAGAAACATTTATTGTTATTATTATTATTATTATTAATGCTGGAAACAGTTGTGCTGCTTAATATTTTTTGGAAACCATGATATGAATAGTAATTTCAAAAGAACAGCTATTGTTAAAATTAGACATCTTTTGTAACATTTTAAATATATTTACTGTCACTTTTGATTCATTTAATGCATTTTTGCTGAAAAAAAAACCTTACTGACCCCAAACTTTTGACCTTCTCCATTAAAATAAATACCATTATTGCATACTGTCTATTCTCAAAAACTCTCGCAGGTGACAGTGAACTGGTTCCAGATGCAGCAGGCTCAGACCCAGCCTCTCTCAGTCAACTACCAAGCTCTAAGTGAACAGGCCAAAAAGTATGAACCAGGCCAGCGCTACTCTGAGTTCGTGTGCAGCTTGCCTAAAGAGCGTGTGTGGCTGGAGTCTCTGTCTCAGGACATCACAGCTTCCTCAAAAACGGGGTAAGTCCACACTCAAGTTTCCATGCGGGCCAGAGAGGCTGCATTGTTTGAATCTTCCTCAGGAAGAATGATGAACGAAACAACGGTCGGTGATAGCATGTTGTTTATCCAGAAATCTGCGCTCCATAATCGCTGCCCTTTGTAAACTCTGCTTTTCAGCTTGATATCTGAATCACACCCACGTACAAACATACTGGCCAGCGCTATCAACTCTCTTTACAGTGTATTCAAATCTCACGCTTTCCTGTTGAGTAACCCATTTCACAACCAGCAGAGATTTTGCACAGCTTTTTTTGCCTGCGGTATTTTAATAAAGCATGTTTTAACAAGTGACTTTCCTTTCCAGAATGTCCCTTCATAAAAGGTCTCAGAGCAGCACCCGCTCATCCCATGGGAACCTGTCGCAAGGCTCTGTAACTTCTGCAGATAACCACAGCGTAGATGGGGTTGAGGGTACCGTACAAC
This sequence comes from Sinocyclocheilus grahami, assembly GCF_001515645.1. Lineage (NCBI taxonomy): Eukaryota > Metazoa > Chordata > Actinopteri > Cypriniformes > Cyprinidae > Sinocyclocheilus > Sinocyclocheilus grahami. The sequence goes on from NW_015505367.1 coordinate 898,520, forward strand.
CTTGCAAGGCCAAGATCGCAGAGAGGCGGTCCAATAGCAGTTTAGATATGCAAGGTAAGAGTCGCTAAGGATCTAGACTGGCGACAAAAGTTTGTAGGTTTAAAATTATCAATTTCTGTTGCACTAAATGGAATGAAATCAATTATGACTGGTTTTTAAACAGATTTCACCTACTTCCATTGTTTGGATAAACAGATAGTCCTGATCCAAACTCACTGTAACTCACATTGAGCCTAAGTTGCTACGTCAGGCTGCTCATGCAGATCTCATGCAAAACGTCAGTCTACTCAGCCTTAGGGCCCTATGAAATCCATTTTATTTATTTATTTCACCAAATTCCGTTAATTTTTTTTCCCCAAATTCTGTTTTTAAATTCTCTGAATTCCGTTTTTTTTCTATTTAAATTTTTTCTAGACTCTGTTTTAATGCTTAAATTATTAATCAAAAAGCATGTCTAATTAATTGAAATCATGAAACTTACAGTATTAAACGGCAATTTATTAAAAGTTTAACAAAAATTAAATTTTTAAGGCCCTGTGAAATGTTTTCTTTTTTTCTCAAATTTGGTTTTGTTTTTTACCAAATTCTGTTTTCTATTATTTTTTTGTATTCAGTTTTAATGGTTTCATTAAATATTAATAATCAAAAGCATCTCTAATTAATAAATAATTATTTATTAATTTATTATTATTTTATCTATTTCTTTTTTTTCTGAAATAGTGTGTGTATTTACATTTTTCTGCTAAATAAATTCTGGTAAATAATTTCTCTGGTAAATATTCCTTTAAAAATAATGATTTAATAATAATTTTATTAGTAGCAGTAGTACTATCATTGCATCAAGTAATGTTTCTGTCAAGGTTTCTTCAAGTTAAACTAAACTTTTATTTTGACGCGTTGCTGTGAAGACCTTTTTGTTTGTATATGACGATAGTTTTATTAAAAAGAAATGGTGAAATGCTCATGAATTGACTCTGATAAATTATGTTTTTGCATTCATGTGCCCATTTTTTGAGGCGGCAGAGGCTGAAAACACCGTGAGCGATTTAAGTGTAGTTTACCTACTTTTGATGCATCCATTAAACATTTGGTAAATTCCATGACATTCTGCATTATACAGTTCCATTTTTATGACTGGATTCCGCAATTCCGTCCACGTTTTCTGCATCACGGAAATCATAGGGCCCTATGCATTTGTTAGACTCTAAAACTCCCAGACATTTATTTTCTTCCCACTTAAACAAGATCCTGAGATGTTTGGCACTATTAAGCACATATGTTTGGCAAGCTGCAGCATCTTGAACAGCTTATTAGTTTTATGGCATGACGCATCCACTGTGGGTTTTTACCCATCATTGGCCATCCAGAGCTTGAACAAAAGCTGCCAGCAGTCAGGATTAAGGCCCAAGACCTCAGCTTCCAAAAAGCCCCTCTGCTGTGACATCATCAGCCTGCAGGATTACAGCCTGAGCTCACATTTAATGCAGCATCCAGACTAGATGACTAAAACCAAGCACATAAGCAAAATTCTCATGTTTTTAGAGATGAGAACTCTGAACTGGATGAAACATGTAGACAAACTGATTCTCCTAAACACACGCAGGATTTTCTCCTTCAGTTTTAGGAATAGAGATTTCCTAGATGAAGGACGAAAGGTAATTCTGAGGTTAATTCTGTGTGTTGTAGCGTTAAGGACGCAGGGCTCCCAGCGGGCCTGGAGCTCAGGCAGTGCCGGTGGAGGAGGGATGTGCAGTGACTCAGAGAGTGCTGGAGGAAGCAGTGAGTCTCGCTCAATGGACTCCCCCACAGCTAGTCCAGGTACTTTTTCTGGTGTCAACACACAGCATCCTGCAGCGCATTTCACAATTGGAAGTTAATCCCACTCCGAAATTGGTTTAATGTATACATAGGCCAATATGAATGTTTGACGATCAATTTACATCAAATCAAAGTCATGTCAAGTTTTTGACTTCATTTTGATTTGCATATTTGACCTGTTTTTTTAACGTCAATTTTGATGTCAATTTGATGTCTTTTCAATATCAATTGACCCCTGGGTTATATCAGTGTTTATTTTCTATTAGTGCTGTCAAATGATTAATCACATTCAAAATAAAAGTTTGGTAACACTTTAGATTTAGGTAACACTTATTCACTATTAACTACGACTTTTGCCTCAATAAATTCCTAATTTGCTGCTTATTAACAGTTAGTAAGCTAGTTGTTAAGTTTAGGTATTGGGTAGGATTAGGGATGTAGAATAAGGCATTAATATGTTCTTAATTAGTACTAATAAATGGCTAATATTCTAGTAATATGCATGCTAATAAGCAACTAGTTAAGAAACCCTAAAATAAAGTGTTACCAAAAGTTTCTGTTTACATAATATATGTATGTGTGCTGTGTATATTTATTATGTATATATAAATACACACACATGCAAGTATATATTTCAGAAAAATATGTTATGTTTATATATTAAACATATTTATTTGTAATATAAATTATATGAATATAAATATAGACTATTGTAAATATATGTAAATATTTTCAAAATATATACTGTATGTGTGTGTATTTATATATACATAATAAATATACACAGAACACTAATATGCAAATAAAAACTTTTATTTTGGATGCGATTAGTCGCGATTAATCGTTTGACAGCACTATTTTCTATATTTTGTATTCTAGATTATTTGCTATATATTTATATATTATTTGTTTATTATTTATTTTGTTGCCTTCTATGCTAGCATTAAACAATATACTACTACTACTGCTGCTGCATATTTTATTTTATTTTATTTATTTGGCAACATTAACAAAAATTGTAAAATACATTTTTCATTAAACAACTTGCAACATAATTTATTATGTGCAGTAATTACTGGAAATTCTACAGATGTTATGACAGCTATAAATCATACATACCACAGAAACTCATCAGCCAGCTAGATAGTGACACATTTACATCAGCAGAACTTAACAGAATGCGCAAAACAATAATGTTCACAACATCAAAGAAAAAGCAGGCATAAAAACATGTATGTTATCAACAGATTGTTAGGACTTGAGAATGTCAGCACTGGCCTAATCAGGCAAGTTTTGTCAGATGTCCTTAAATGTTTTACTCTAGCCAGTTGCATCAGCCATTCTTATTGTGGAGTGCAATGTGTTTAATCCAAAAAAGAAGTTCCTCTAAAAATATTGCTAGTTTAGGCATGTTTGTAAGTTTTGCTTGTAAAATGGTTGACCTAGTTCTCAGTGGACAGGATGGAGAAGTGCTCTGCAGGACGGAAGTATCTAATGTGTGTTTATGTGTGTGTTCGTGTTACAGGGGACTTCAAACGCAGGCTTCCCAGAACTCCCTCAACTGGTACCATGTCTTCTGCAGATGACCTAGATGAGAGGGAACCACCCTCCCCATTAGATAATGGTTGGTAGTACAAACCGAACAGCGTGATTGTGAGTGTCTGTGTTCATAGGTGTGTGGTGACAGTGACACCACATGTTTGTGTTTATTATGCAAGTGCTGAATTGCTCGCACCCATGTTTTTGCTTTCAGTGCAGCTGTGCAGATGGGCTGGGTGTTGAGATTGGCAAAATGCCACAGTTCCTGTCTCTCCACCAAAAGGGTTACATTTCAGTAATAACTGTTGAATGTAAACAAATGTTAAAAGTAGGGAAATACATTTGAGGAACTGAAGAGAAGGTCATGCTTCCTTAAAAGTACTAAAAGAACCATTAATTAAATAGGAATGCAAGAGTAATGAAAGTTCTTTCAATTCCCATCCCAACTCACGTTTAAGACTCTTGATGATCCTGTGGCCACACCAGAACATCATTTTTTTGTTTTGTTTTCAGCTATTAAAACACATACCTTTTCTTGTCTCAGGCCTTGCTGAAATGGTGATGGAAACGGCCAGTTCTCCCGGCCCTTTTCGTAATGCTCAGATGTCAAAAGCGGCACAAACTCACAAGTTGAGGAAACTGCGAGCGCCTTCCAAATGCAGAGAGTGTGACGGGCTGGTGGTGTTTCACGGGGCTGAATGTGAGGAGGTACGGTTATCATCAACACCCACATCTGTTCTGTTCACATTGTTCATTAGAGCCGGTTGTCATTCCCTGATCTCTTTTTACATAGTGCTCTTTGGCCTGTCATAAGAAATGCCTGGAGACTCTTGCCATTCAGTGTGGTCATAAGAAGCTCCAGGGCAGACTGCACCTGTTCGGAATCGACTTCGCCCAAGTAGCTAAGAACAGTCCTGACGGCATCCCCTTCATCATCAAAAAATGCACCTCAGAAATCGAGAGTCGTGCCCTGAACATTAAGGTGAAGAATCGAGATGCAACTGAAAGGAATTTGTTTATATGTTTGTGAGTCATTTTGTGAGTGACGCCTACTTTTCGGTTCGTTTCAAGGGCATTTATCGGGTGAATGGGGCGAAGTCTCGTGTGGAAAAGCTGTGCCAGGCCTTTGAGAACGGAAAAGACTTAGTGGAGCTTTCTGACCTCCACCCACATGACATAAGCAATGTGCTCAAGCTTTACCTGAGACAGGTGTGGTGGGACAAATAATCCCAGTTTCATCATGTCTATATGAAACTTGAAATAATAGAGTGCAACAGTGTCCACCTGCTTTTTGGTTTCGGAAGTATTTTTCACATAAGAATTTTTTATTTGTTATAGAGTTATAAGCCATGAGCCAAAGCAACCAGCTACGAGGTGAATCACAACATTGCAAACTTTGTTCTTGAAAAATGTTGAAATGTGAAAATCTTATATATATGGTATGTATGTTATATATATGGTATGTAACAGCTTTAATAAGGGAAACAGCTACAATCCCATGGAGCATTGCGAATGACAATCAAAATAAAAATGATGGATATATATATATAAAACTATTGTTTAAAGATGTTGATTGTGTATAGAAACAATATATTTTACATGTATTGCAAAATGTATATGTACACTGATATTTAAGTAGTCTGACAGCGCATGAAAAATTACTATTACATCATTCGCAGTGCTTCATGGGAGTGGACAGGCACTAAAATGTTCTTTTGGTGTGATTTGCTTGTTGTGATTCTCTGTTTGATGGAGATTATATCACCAATTAACAACCTTGTAGCTCATTGTAGGTCTGTCTTTAAGGGTTTATAAGTTCAAAATCAGTTCCTTATGGAGAAAATGAATTAGATTTTTCTGCCAAAACCCAGCTGTTGCACTCTATAGGGTTCCATTACTTTTCACATTTTGCTGATTTGACATTGTCTAAAAAAGAATTCAATTGTCTTTCAGCTGCCGGAGCCATTGATTCTGTATCGGTATTACAACGATATCATCGGGCTGGCAAAAGAGACTCAGAACATGAAGGAGACTGACTCGACTAAAGAGAAATCACCAGGAGAGAAGCTGTGCCTCAGTATTGAGCTTAAAAGAGTCCTCTTCAAAATCAGAGACCTCCTTCGCCAGCTTCCAGCAGCGCACTACAAAACCCTGCAGTTCCTCATCACCCATCTGGACAGGTACGCGAACACAAACCATAAACCAAAGCGTGTTTAAAAAGCTCATATAGCAAAGAAGCAGGAATCTGTTATCGGGATTGGTTTTTCTTTGCTTGTTGCTTGACATCCTTAAATGGGTTTAGTGAAAGTGAAATATAATTTGAGACTTATTGTTCTACAGAGTGTCAGAGCAAGCTGAGGAGAACAAGATGACCGCTAGTAACCTGGGTATCATCTTCGGTCCCACACTCATCAAGCCCAGGCAGTTGGAGGTGGAAGTGTCACTGTCCTCTCTGGTTGACTACCCCCACCAGGCCCGCATGGTGGACCTGCTCATCAGGCACCACCAGATGATCTTTGATGGCCCCCTCAGCCCTGTGTCTCCCACCAGTCCGACAGCACCACAGCCAGCGCTCAGCCGCCACTCCCAATCTCTCATGGATATCAAAGTGGTGAGTTGGGCCAGAGAATGAAAGCTGGACTTTTTAAAAAAAATATTAGAGTTTTTTATTTCTGATCCGTGTTTATCCTTCATACAGAGTGCAAAAGCCTACAAGAGACACTCGTCTGTGATTACCTCTGCACAGCTGATGGAGAAAGTGAAGGAGATGAAGACAGGGGACGATAAAGGGCAAACACCTGGTTAGTATGATTGTCTCTGCTCATCTTTGGTATTAAAGTTAACATGAAATCAATACTGACCCCCTTTGATGAGCCATGGCAGCATGAAAAATAGATCATATTTTTTGTCTGAAATTTTTTGTCATATTTTTTCATTTGAAAGTTTATGCAAGAAAAACGAATATATTTGTTTTGAAAATATTCTTGAGTAATATTGATGTGGTTTTGTTTAAAGAAATAATGAAGATTTCATAAATGTGGACTGTTTTGTGCAGTTATAAGTTCAAAGGAATTTAATTAAATCTACTAATTTCAAGAGTTACAAATGGTAATTCTCAGATGATATGTTCTTATATATTTCATATAATGATATATTCAAATAAAACGCTTCTTGCATCACTATCCTGGTTTCCATTACAGATTTGCGCAAAACATTTGCGATATTTTATAAATGTCAATAAAAACCTATTGCGAATTGACGGCATTTCCATTAACTGATGTTATGCGATTAAAAGCAGTTTTTTTTTTCCTCTCGCAAAAAGTCATGGCAACTGATGTTGCTAGGCTTATGTATATTGCAGCCACCGCACTAGCCATTATTTTTAACATGTATGCATATAGGAGTGTATGTTTAGTGAAGCAGTGCGAAGAGCCGCTTCTGAAACGTGCTGCGGCGCAGGTGGTATAGACACAAGCACTGACTGGAGTGGCCGGTGGAAGTGTCAGAGACGTAATGTGCTGCAGATGTGTGCAGTGTAAATAAGGGGTTATCCAAGCATTAATGGCCAGGAAAGCCCTTTATAATTGAGAACTGCCACATATGAGGTGTTTCTTGGAGGTTATAGTACATTAAAGAATTATCATGTTTATTTTTACGTATGCCAGGTGACCTGTAAATGTGTAAAAACTGCATTCTGTTGCAGTTTTGCGAAATATTCCTTTTTCAAATTGCCTGAAAAACCACCTCACGCAAACGTAAAAACGTTTGTGATATATTGGAGTTTTTGTTAAACTGACGTGTTTCCATTAGGCGTATGACATGTAAATGCGAAAAACTGCATTCTGTTGCAGTTTTGCGAAATAATTCTTTCAAATTGCCTGAAAAATCACTCACGTGAACGTAAAAACTTTTTTGCGACATATTGGCGTTTTTGCAAAATGTACGTTTCCATTAGGTGTATGACATGTAAATGCGAAAAAAATTCATTTTTTGCAGTTTTGCGAAATATTCCTTTTTCAAATTGATGAAAAATATAATGTATTGACTGTTTCTAAGTTTATGTTTCAGTTTGTCAAAACGAGGGGTGTCCCCGGCAAAAGGATTTACAAAGTAGAATCGGAATTTTCGAATCTTGGCAATAGTCGACTGGTAGTCGAATCATAAGTTTGGGGGCGGGGGCAAAATACATTACCAAGAGTCAAGTCGGACTTTCGACTGCCATAAATACTGACGTTAACACACAGGGAAAATGTGTAATGGACACCTCGCAGATACAAACGGGGTAAATAATGTTTTATGTTTTGATTGAAAGATAGTTAACATTAAATGTCAGCGAAACCCTAAGAATTCACACAATTTTTTAAAATATTTCTCTCATTATAACGTTATGTATATGACAGTAGTTATTAATGTTCTGCATTTCTGTTTTGAGCTGTGCGCGCTGAAGATGACCAGTAGAATGAAGCATCTGATAGCAGGTTTTTACTCATCATTTATAAATCAATAGGAGTGGTTGAATTTATCCACGCACGTTAAAATGTTTTTTTTAAAGCTTCTTTCTTTTCATATTCTTATTTACAGCATTATCTTAATAGGCTGAATATTATTGGGAGAAAACCGGTAGTTCTATCTGAAATCAAACATTGAGCACCCCCATATAGCCAAAATGGCATGAGCATAACACCCCACAAATATTAGACTGTGAGATTGGTAGTCGAATCAGGCTCCTCCAATCGAAGCATCGAATCGTAAAGCTTCTTTCTTTTCATATTCTTATTTACAGCATTATCTTAATAGGCTGAATATTATTGGGAGAAAACCGGTAATTCTATCTGAAATCAAACATTGAGCACCCCCATATAGCCAAAATGGCATGAGCATAACACCCCACAAATATTAGACTGTGAGATTGGTAGTCGAATCAGGCTCCTCCAATCGAAGCATCGAATCGTCAACTATTCAGGGTCACCCCTAGTCAAAACTGACCTGGAAATGCAAAAATTGCAGGCAGATTTTGAGAGTAATTTTTTTGATGTCTCTTCTGAATTAATAATTTGTATAAATTAAGTTCAAACGTATTTTTCTTTCCAGCAGGTGAGGGCTCAGATGTCAATGGGGTTGGCTCAGCTCCTGTAGGCGTGCAGAAGTCCACATTCAGTGCCAGCAGCCGAGTGGTGCAACTACGTCCTCAGCGCACCAAACCGGTGTCTCGACCCATCAGCATGCCCGTGGAGCGACTGCTCAACGAGCGCAACAGTCACAACACCGAAGAGCGTGAACACTCACCGGCCGCCATTCAGGAGACCACCGAACCGGACAAGCCTTCAACACCACGCTTCACCAACTATTACAGAAACCCCTTTATCGACACACAGACACTGAGGAGAACGTGGGACAGACAGTACAAGCATTACGATGTGACGCCCAGAACTGCTATGATAGTGGCCAACCTGCCATCCTCTGGCGTGGCAAAACCGTCGGAAATTAGCGTTGTACCCCAAAGCAGCGCCAGTAGAAAAGATTTTACAAGCCAGAACGCCGGGACTCCGATATCCTTCCGAGCGCCACGGACACTAAAACCCCCTCCCGGAACGTTCTATAGACCTCCATCAGTAAGCCAAATCAGGCCATTTGACTCGTTGGCAAAAACCGTTTCAACAGCAACAACCACTACCACAGGGACCATATACACAACAGCCATTACCATATTTACAACAGCGGCCACATCAATAGTTTCGACAGTCTCCACAGCCGTCACGACACCCCCAACCACACCAACAACATCAGTGACTATCGCTCCAACGGCCAAGCCGACCTTTACGACAGTGATGAGTGCTGTATCTGGAGCAGAGGAAGGACTATCAGAGAATGACTCCATCAGCCCCGTCACACTCTCTCCGCCTCAATCTCCAAGCTCCAGCGCAGAGGAGCTCAGCCCTGCAGACGCCAAACCCCTCTATCAGAGACGCAGTCGCCGTATGCAGGAGCTAGAGCATCGAGAGGCCCATTTTGTTTAAAAAAAAATGCCCTGTTGGACAGATCTCCTGTCTCGCTTGGTACAGTATCCTATATGTGTCACTCAGAAAGTGACTGATTCCTCCACAGTTCTCACAAGGTCAATTTTCATAGTCTAGTAGATCCGTCAACGGCTTTATGTGTATGTATTTGTATGTAAACTGTCATTTTTGTGCCAGTGTACATGTAAATAAACAGCAGTCATGTTAAAATGGAGGGCTTTGCTGATGGCCATGTTAACCCTGCAGATTAAGGCAATCGGATTAGTTGAGTCAGTCAGAAGCAGCAAGTTTGGCTGTTGTGTTTCAGCGACTATCATGGACTGGAATTATGAACATTTATTTGTGAATGATAAGGAACTCATATTTCTTCAGCACTGAGGTAAATATACCATTTGTTTTAAGGGAACAATATTCACTATTAACTAGTTGCTTATTAGCATACTGGAATATTAACTGTTTATTAGCACTTGTAAAACACATTTTAATGCCTTATTCTGCACGACCATATTCTAGAGCCCTTAACCTTTCCCAATACCTAAACATAATAACTATAAATTAGCAGCAAATTAGGAGTTTCCTGAAAGCAAACTCTCAGTTATACAAGTTTGACAAACTTAAAGTGAATATGTGTTTAGTAATCTAAACTGTTACCAGTTTAAATCATGATTTGTTTGGTCAAATCAAAAAGATTTGATTGTGTCTTTTTTAATAATACTTCTATTCAGTAATTTAATCAAAAGTGACAGTAAAGACACTTATGTTACTAAAAGTTTAAAATAAAGGCAGTTCTTTTGAACTTTCTATTTATAAAAAAAATTAATAACGGCTTTCACAAAAATATTAAGCAGCACAACTGTTTTCAACATGATAATAGATGTTTTTTTAGTAGCGAATCTATTAGAATGATTTAGAAACTATCACGTGACACTGAAGACTGAAGTAATGACTGCTGAAAATTCAGCTTTGCAATCACAGGAATAAATTACATTTTGACGCATATTAAAATAGAAAACAGATCATTTACATAGTAATCTTTTTCAGTGTTTTTACTATATGTTTGGTCAAATAAATGCAGCTTTGTTGAGAATAATAAACTTTCAAAAACATTAACAAATCTTTCTGACCCCAAACTGAACAGTACTCAGTACTGTACATTAATGAAGGGTTAAATTTGTTGGCCTTTGTGGAGAATATGTATGTTAAATCTGCCATTTAAATGTTATGTTTTTAATTCTTTGACATTCATTTAACTATCAAGATCAAGAGTTTGTGCAATATGTCTGTCAAAAGAGACGCTGTAAGATGAAACGTGTATCTGAACCTGAACTGAAAGAGCTTTAATCAGTGTTTGTGTTCAAAGATTACTGTGGAAAATTAGATGTCTAACGGACATAATAACAGCTCTGTCTGTGACTGCTGTGCTGTTTTGGTCTTGCTGTAGTAGTCATTGCCGTGGCTCAAAATAGTTCAGTGGTTCAATGTTAGGCCCGTATTTTCCTTTAAAGATTTGTGACCCAATTTCACATGACTAAGAAACAAAGCCTCCAAGCAACATTTCACTAAAACAGCTGTTTTCATTATTGAAGACTAGCTGTCTGAAATCTGATGTGTACAGTTCTACAATGCTAATGACATTCATCTGTCACTTGAATTTCTGGACACCAGCTCTGCGAGATTTCTTTCAGTTTGATTGTGAGTGTGAAGTATGTGATGTGTTGACAGGTTTGTTGCAGCTTGTTGACCCCTACACGGGGTTGAGTTGGAGTCATGAACACAGGCAGCCAGATCCGTCTGCTGCTCTGGAAGAACTGGACGCTCCGCAAGAGACAAAAGGTACAATTAACCCATTCACTGGGACACAAAACAATCATCATCATGGGCTGTAATTTATAAAGCCTCAAAACAGCTTATATTTAGAGCGCTCTGTTTATATCATAAGATACAAACTTCAGAAATTTGGTTCTGAGTGCAGGATTTAGGCAATGAGGTGTGACATACCACTCAAAACCAAATATAAAACTGAAAAGACAGTGTTTTAAAGGGGTCATATGATGCTGCTAAAAAGAACATTATTTTGTGTATTTGGTGTAATGAAATGTGTTTATGCGGTTGAAGCTTCAAAAAACACATTATTTTCCACATACTGTACATTATTGTTTCTCCTCTATGCCCCGCCTTTCTGAAACACGTCAATTTCTACAAAGCTCATCGGTCTGAAAAGCGAGGTGTGCTCTGATTGGCCAGCTATCCAGTGCGTTGTGATTGGCCGAATACCTCAAGCGTGTGACGGAAATGTTACGCCTCTTACCATATCGTGATGATGCCCTGTCCGGTCGGATCGATGAGACAAAAACATTAAAACCCATTATAAACGAGGCATTTGTTGCATCCAGTGGGGAAATAATTCCGGATTATAATGACTTATACTGTCTTTTTGCATCACGCTGCATAAACATAAAAATGTTCGGAGAAATGACAAACAACAAGCGCTACTCTACACTGCTCAAAACTCGCGTTTGGGCTTGCGGCAACCATATGTGACTGGACGGGCTGGACTCCGCTTCGTCCACGGTGAAAGCCGATCTGGCAATCCACAGCGCGAAGTTGATGTATTTCCTCGGCGACCAGCACGGATCAGCTCCAGGCATGATGAAGCGGATATCGTCCTCTTTTGGAAGACCAAACAAAGTAGTTTCGCTTTCACAACGAA
>NW_015505367.1:913173-914721 GCF_001515645.1 Sinocyclocheilus grahami
CGGGCTGGACTCCGCTTCGTCCACGGTGAAAGCCGATCTGGCAATCCACAGCGCGAAGTTGATGTATTTCCTCGGCGACCAGCACGGATCAGCTCCAGGCATGATGAAGCGGATATCGTCCTCTTTTGGAAGACCAAACAAAGTAGTTTCGCTTTCACAACGAATCACACAGCGCCTTCACGACATGGCAGCGACAACAACAATACTACAGCGAGAATAAAAGTTACGCCTTCTTTCTTTGCGTGAACATTTGGGCGGCATTATGCTAATATTTCCACATAGTGACGTAGACGTGGGGGTGTGTTAGAACGAGCTGTTTTAGGTAGGCGTGGCTGACTCTTAACTTTTATAAAGAATATGTCTTTGGATTTGAGACTTTAGTCTTTGGAACTTTACAGATCTTCTTTACGCACCAAGAGCTTGTAACACTCCAAAGAGAAAGGAAAAATTTAAATCGCATCATATGACCCCTTTAAGTGTATTTTTAAACCTTTTGTGTAATTTTTTTTATCTGCTATTGTTTGTTTAACATTAAGGCAACACTTTACAATATGGTTTAATTCAAGGGATGATACATTGATATGTCGGCACCAAATCTGTTATTGGCGATGTTAGAGATTTTTTTTCTTCTTTTTTTTTGATTTATCAGCTGTTATTGGATATTAAAGTTTACATTTTGCCTAGTTTTCCAGTTAGACTGCCATCTAGCGCTCATTTTATTGCTTGCTAATCTTTTAAAACATAATAATTTAATAACGTTGTTTAAAAGCTAAATATCCAGTTGTCATACTGAACTTTATAATGTTGATGCTTAAATTAAAAAAAGACTTTAGTATTCAGAGTTTTCAAATTATTTAGACAATATAGTATAGGTTTTTAATATTGACCATAACATGAAAATAATTATCATATTGTCTGAAATTATATTATTGCTATTGTACATCCCTATTCAGTTCCCTTTCAGTCGGTCACTCTCGACGGAGGACCGACGAATTGGGATCTCGCTTAGAGGAACCAATCTACTTCGAGTGTAAACTAAAAGAGCCAATGCACATTGGCATGCGATTATTGCATCCAGCTGCTGCTGATCACAGCGTGAGTATAAGTAGGCAGCAGATGCAGCGCATATTCAGCTTTTCGCTTCGGAGCCGAGGGGTTCTATCGTTCTGCTCCTGACCTTCTGCAGTAGTGACAAACTACAGTCAAGCACGCTCTTCGGTGGGCTCTCGTGCTGGTGGACGGCGCTTCAGCGGCAGTGGTTTTCCCGTGTCGAGTGGGTTGCACACAACAGGCTGCACTATCCCTGTGTGTGTTGCAGACGGCCATCTCCCCTGTGCGCTTCAGCACATTAAATACAGCCTGTGAAGAAGCTGCGTCCGCCTTACATGCTTCGGCGTTACTACAAGTGCACCCTCGGCTCAAACGCAGGTCAGTGTTGCACACACCCAGACCCCGCCTCGGACCGGCAAAGAGACGCCCGGGCCGGGTCCCTGCGTTCTTTCGCGCTGCCCCACTGTGGGTACGCCTGTAGTTCCGTTGATGCCACTT
>NW_015505367.1:921470-953314 GCF_001515645.1 Sinocyclocheilus grahami
CGCGTACTTCCATGTTTCGATCCTTCCGTGCCACAGGCCATTCCTGCAGTTTGCGTTCGAGGGGCAGTCATACCAGTACAAGGTCCTTCCCTTCGGGCTGTCCCTGTCGCCCCGTGTCTTTACGAAAGTTACTGAGGGAGCCCTTGTTCCCATGAGAGAACAGGGCATTCACATTCTCAACTACCTCGACGATTGGCTCATACTCGCTCAGTCTCAGGATCAGTTGTGCGAGCACAGGGACTTGGTGCTTTCACACCTCAGCCTGTTGGGCCTTCGGGTCAACTGGGAAAAGAGCAAACTCTCCCCAACGCAGAGGATCTCTTTTCTCGGTATGGAGTTGTTACCGGACATACCGGAGTGCCCCTGGAGCAGGTCTCCAGGCATGCTGTGGTTTGCACGGATGCCTCAACCACCGGCTGGGGGGCCATGTACAACGGGCTTGCAGTGTCAGGGGTTTGGACAGGGCCCCAACTGCACTGGCACATCAACTGCCTCGAGTTGCTGGCAGTGCACCTTGCCCTGGGCCGTCTCAAAGGGCGCTTACGAGGCAAGCATGTACTGGTCCGCACGGACAACACAGCGGCCGTTGCGTACATCAACCGACAAGGTGGTCTGCGCTCCCATCGCTTATCGCAACTCGCCGGCTACGAGACACGCCTACGCTTTGAAGTGGAACCTGTTCGTTGAGTGGTGTTCTTCTCGCCGAGAAGACCCCCGGAGATGCCCGATCGGAGTTGTGCCGTCCTTTTTGCAGCAAGGGCTGGAGCGAAGGCTGTCTCCCTCCTCCCTTAAAGTTTATGTCGCCACAATCGCTGCTAATCACGACCCCGTAGAAGGGAGGTCGTTGGGGAAGCATGACTTGGTCGTTAGGTTCCTTAAGGGGGCGAGAAGGTTAAATCCTCCACGGCCCCCCTCTATACCCTCTTGGGACCTGAGTCTGGTGCTCACGGCACTACAGCAGGGCCCATTTGAGCCTTTGCAGGCGGTGGGGCTGAAGTTCCTTTCAATGAAGACTTTGCTCCTGCTGGCATTGGCCTCCATCACGAGGATAGGGGACCTGCACGCATTTTCGGTCAACGATTCATGCCTAGAGTTCGGGCCGGTTGATTCCCAGGTAACCCTGAGGCCCCGACCCGGCTACATGCCCAAGGTTCCCGCTACTCCCTTCAGGGATCAGGTGGTGAACTGCAGGCCCTGGCCTACGCCAAAAAGTAGGGGCGTAGATGGCTCCCACAGTACACTGGAAGGGGCGGTAGCTGTGGCCTTTTGGTAGGATCCCAATTCGTCGGTCCTCCGACGTGACGTCGCCACAGCTCCTGTACCACCGCTGAGCGGCCGGGTCACCGGCTCGGCTCCTCAGCGAAAACCTGAATATGCACTGCATCTGCTGCCTACTTATACTCACGCTGTGATCAGCAGCAGCTGGATGCAATAATCGCATGCCAATGTGCATTGGCTCGTTTAGTTTACACTCGAAGTAGATTGGTCCCTCTAAGCGAGATCCCAATTAGTCTGTCCTCCGACATGACGTCTCCATTCCCTCCTTCAGGGAACGAGGGTTACATACGTAACCGAGACGTTCTTTAAGGTTCATGCATTATTTATGCACATGGAACAATATTTATAACATGGAACAATAATTTAATACAACATTTATCTAGGCCCATACATTTCCTTTAATTCTGTGTTAATTATTACAAAAGCTGCTTGTTTTAAAACATCCTTTTTTATTAATAGAAACTGAGTGTGTTGATAAAACAATAAATTATAGAAATCGATACAATAATTGTTGAGAATGGGGGAAAAATAAGATTCAGTTTACATCTTAATTGTATGTTTTTGACATTTTAATTTTGATTGAGATAGTTTTAGTATATTAATTTGTACAACTTGAAATGTTATAAATGCATTAACATGTAGAAATTCACAGTGAACTACATTAAAGGAATAGTTCACCCCAAAATGAAAATTTTGCCATCATTTACTCACCCTCATGTCGTTCCAAACCTGTATAAGTTTCTTTCTTATGTTGAACACAAAAGAAGATATTTGGAAGAATTTTGAAGAACCAAACAGATGTTGGTCCCCATTGACTTAGAAAGAAATACTATGGAAGTCAATGGGTACCATAAACTCTTTCATTACCAGCATTCTTCAAAATATCTTCTTTTATGTTCAACATAAGAAAGAAGCTCTTACAGGTTTGGAACGACATGAGGGCAAGTAAATGATGACAAAATGTTCATTTTTGGGTGTACTATCCCTCTAATAAATGCTGTAGAAAAGTACTGTTTATTACTGTTGGTTCATGGTATGCAACTTGAGCTTTTTTGTAAAGTGTTGTTTTCATCATTACTAAAATCCTACGTCCAGATCTGACATGTTTCTGAACAAACCGCTCTCTTGTCACTTGCACACAGATTCGCTTCCTGGTTGAGATTCTGTGGCCTGTGTTTTTATTCATTGGACTTGTGTGGCTACGAAGAGCCAATCCTCTGTATCGCCAACATGAATGTAAGAATAAACATTATAGTATCGTTACTTTAGGTTGTACAATTTCACACTCTCAGCCAGCTATTGATAATGGTATTCAGAAAAACAAGACAGCTTGAAAGTTCATTAGCATCTGTGTGAGGTGCCTGAGGACTTACTCATCATATCTGTAAATGCAGGTCATTTTCCCAGCAAGGCTATGCCCTCAACGGGAATCCTGCCTTGGATTCAAGGGATTTTCTGCAATGCTAATAACCCATGTTTTCGCCATCAAACTCGAGGAGAGTCGCCTGGGGTCGTTTCCAACTACCACAACTCCATGTGAGTCAGACGCTCCTTCACATCTCAAATCTGAAAGATTTTCCTAGCTTGCACATTTTGTGTTGTAGGCGTCCAGAAATATTCCTCTGACACAATTCAGTTAGGAGGAAAAATTACTCTTCCAGTGCAGAGGAGTTTTGCAGGACATCCAACGGCTCGATAACCAACAGTTGGGATTGTAAATTTAGTCTTATCGCATTATAGATACACTTTTTTTTTTCAAGTTCATACCGGAAAATGTTGGGAGATGTTTGTCTTTAATGGACTAAGTTAGTTTGAATCCAAGTTCCAGTTTATTGTTGTTGCTCATTTCTTTCTATCCTCTTTAGACTGGCACGGTTTTACCAAGATTCACAGGAGCTGCTGTTCAATGACACTGAGTTCCGTCAGCTCGGCCGTCTGTGGCATGAAGCCACCGTCTTGAGCAACTTCATGGAGACGCTACGCACCAATCCTGCTCTGGTGACAGGTATGTAGGGCAGGGGGAGCATGTGCTGTCTGACCCATTAACCCGGCCCTCAGAGGAACTGATGGGACCTCTTTAATGGATCTGAGTGATGGATGGAGAGAGTGGGCATTTCCTCTCTTGTACTTCCACTCCCCTCATACCTGTTTCCTTTTCCTGTGCCCTCCCTGACTAGTCCAGGGCGAACCTAAGTCTAAGAACCAAAATCTTAATATATGGAGATAATTTTTAAATAGGACACATTCTCATATCAGCATATTTTGTTTGTCCTGTAAAATATACTTCTAGCCGTGAGTTAGCCATAAAATCAGAGGGAAATGATTTCTCATGTCATACGGAACCTGTATGACTTTCCTTCCACTGTGGAACATGAGGTGAAATTTTGTTAAATATCCTGGCTGCTCTTTTTAATATAATTACACTACTGTTCAGAAGTTTGGGGTCAGTAAGATTTATTTATTTATTTTTATTATTCTTTTTTATATTTTTGGAAGTCTCTTATATTCACCAAGGCTGCATTTTTTTTAATTCAAAAACACAGTAAAAAGAGTAATTTTGTCAATTATTATTATTACAATCTATAATATAAATTAAAATGTAATGTACTCCTGTGTTTTTTTTTTAAAGCAGCCACATTTTTTAGTGTCACATGATCTATCAGAAATCATTCTAATATGCTGGTTCGCTGCTCAAAAAACATTTTATTATTATTTTTTTATTATTATCAGTGTTGAAAACATTTGTGCTGCTTAATATTTTTGTGGAAACCTGTAACACAGTTTTTCAGGATTCTTAAAATGTTTAAAAGAACAGCATTAACATACGTTGTTAAATCTTGTTTAAACAATGTAAAAGAATTACTGTCATTTTTAGCAAATGACACATTTTTATCAAACCAAACCATAACAAACAAAACCAAAATGGTCACACTTTATTTTAAGGTCCAATTCTCACCATTAACAAACTATTAACTACAAAATTTTGCAGTAAATTTATCAGTAAACTCCTAATTTAATACTTATTAATAGTTAGTAATATAGTTTGTTAAGTTTAGATATTGAGTAGGATTAGGGATGTCGAATATGCTCATGTAGAATATGTGCTTTATAAGTACTAATAAATAACCAATATAATAATAGGCATGCTAATAAGCAACCAAATAATAGTGAGAATTGGTCCCTACACTGAAGTGTTACCAACAAAAGAAAACAACAACAAAACAAAACAAAAAGTAAGTCTTGCACCACAAACTTTTTTATGGGAGTATTGATAGAAATGTTCAAGTACCAATTAGGACCAAAAACTTTTTCAGTTGTCATCACATCATCATTTACACCTTTTTAAGTCATAGTTTAATATTTGTAAAATATTTATTTTCATATTGTCAACCAAAAGGACAGCCCTGTAGTTTACCTCTGAACACCTTTAACTGGAGTTGGTTAGTTGAGCACTTTCTCCACACACGACTCTCATGTCGTGACCTTTCAGCACACCAGAGTCCTGTTGAGCGACAAAGCTTTCAGAAAAGAATTCAGTAATCAAGTGATCCATTCAAGCACTTTGTTAGCACAGTTTGTCCTATAAATGAATATATGTCAAAGTCATTACACGCTGGTCAGCACACTTCTGCAGTGTTAAGAGTGCTTCATTTAAGAAGGAGTGGAATGCATTCTTCCATTTTGCCGATAGGCCAGAAATAGGGAATATTTGTATTTGTTTACTTGCGTCTCAAGTAAAGCTTTAAAGGATTTAGTTTTTTTTTTTGATGATTTCAAATAAGTCCAACAAACTTGACAACCATTTGACTTAGGCTTACACATAGCAACCAAAACAGCGGTGAGTTTTGCACGGACACACATTTTCTTACATGTGACACATTTTTTTATCATTTTCTTACATGATGTTATTTTTCCCTCCACGTCCTTTCCTTTCCTTTGTGCCATCAGGTAAAGGACTGAAGGTAGAGCACATTCTGAAGGACGACGAGGGTCTAACGTCATTCCTGCTGCGGGACGCTGGGCTTTCAGAGGTTGTGGTGTATGATCTTACAAATGCACAAGTGCGGATGGAGCAAGTACGTTACTGCAAATTTGGCTTTTTAGGCAACTGCTTTTTAAAAAAGCACATTAGCTTCCTTCTCTTGTGAGCCATTTGTTTTCATAAATGCTTTAACAGCTTCCACTGCAAGCAGAATCCTGTCACACAGTCACATCCTCAAACTCTCCTTTGGGGATTTACTAGATGTTTCCAGCAAAATCTAGTGGATTCATGTGGTGTTTTGTGGTGTTAACAGTCACTAAGAGTCCTTCCTGAGTTTGTATGTCAGTGTCTTCGTGACATGCGTCTTCTTTTGTTTCACGCTGGCCTCTCACACACAGATTAATTTATGGTGTAGCCCATTGTCTCAGTGATTCAAGCACTCTTAAGTAGGCTGCTTTGATCCTACACAACGTATTGGGAAACACACCATAAATAATGTATAGATATTTCCAAATGCCTGTATTTGAATGATTTCTTAAAGACAAATTTAAGACACTTTTTGATGAGTCAGACCAGATCGTAAGCCATCTGAAGATTAATTTTTTTATTTCTGCAAGAACATGCTGAGACAGTTGTTTTTGATCTTGTAACTAGATTACTACTCTAAAAAACACAAATGAGATAATATCCAATTTATTTTCGTTCAGACAGCAGATTACATATAGAGCAAATATAACCAAAGTCTGAGAAAAAAAACCCAGTAATCTCATATATGTCCTCTAGAGTGTCAAAAACATCTTAGCAATGTTTCACATTGTGCTCAGATTCGCCAAGATACCAAACTCTGCAGTCAAAAGTCAGAAATTTCAAAGATTTTTCACCAAATTCTTCCAAAACATGGACATGCTGAACTACTTCTTCATTAACAATCATCTCCTGTGTTTCCAGTTTGCATATGGAGTCCCAGATCTGACTCTGAAAGAGATCGCCTGCAGTCAGGCTCTTCTGGAGCGATTCCTCATCTTCCCCAGTCGCGGAGGGCTGTATGGGGTCCACAATGCCATGTGTGCCCTTTCCCAGCAACGGCTGCAGAAGATCGAGGACGTAATACTGTACAGTCATGCATTTGTGTGAAGCCCTAGTGTTATCTTACCAGTAGGTCTTTTGGAGTAGGATACATTCATACTGAACTGACACGAAGCAGATATCATAATTGTGAACTAATTCAATCATGAGCTTGTCAGCATCACTTCTTAATTATTAACATTTTAAGTGAATTTTCAATTTTATTATTATTCTATGTTTAAGTTTGAACATCCATCCTTTGGTAAGAGTAGTAGTCACAATTTCAACCTGTAGCCGACTAGTGTTATTTTACCAGTAGGTCTTTTGGAGTAGGATACATTCATACTGAACTGACACGAAGCAGATATCATAATTGTGAACTAATTCAATCATGAGCTTGTCAGCATCACTTCTTAATTATTAACATTTTTAAATGAATTTTCATTTTTGTTATTATTCTATGTTTAAGTTTGAACATCCATCCTTTTGTAAGAGTAGTAGTCACAATTTTAAAATGTAGCCGACTTATTTGGGGGATATCAAATTCATAAATGAGTTTCCACAAAGAGCCCAATTGTTCACTTTTAAGACGTTACTGTTGTGATTAGTAATTAATTGGTTATTCTTTATTAACTGGTCATAGTTCACAAGTAGTTCTCAATGAGGATATTTTTGTTTAATAATTATCAAATATCTAATAAGGAACTACCTTTGTCCTAAATTTTCTACTACTTACTGCTTAGTTAATCTCGCTTCTCTATTAGTTAATAGTATTAAGTTAAGTGTTAATGTAGTACTACCTATTACTTCCTGCATAGTTACTTGTTAACAACGGACCATTATTCTAAAGTGTTACAACAATGAACTGTTCCATTTATACACTTATTTTCACATAGCTATGAGAAGCGCTATACATGGACGCGCTTGCGGTTGCCATACTGTATTAAACCTTTAGTCAGCTTTAAATAAAACCATATATTTTAAAAGATAACAGAAGCAGTAGCATTTACAAATAACAGCAAATTTAAAAGTATGAGACAACAACAATCAAAAAACATACCATTATGAGCTATGCTTGCACAGGGTCTGCACGTTCCTCTTCACTAATATCCTCTGCGTCTCAATCGGGCTCAAACTGATAAGCAATATAGACGACGCCATTGTTTACAATACAACCTGAGCACATGCCACTGAGGTGAGGGGCAGGACATTCAGACGTGCACTAGAGGCGGTTTAGCCAATCACAACACACTGGGCCAGCTAACCAATCTGAGCCCATCACATATTTCTGAGGGAGGGGCTTCGTAAAAGCAGGAAATGATCAGCGTGTTTATGGGAGAAGGGACAGAGAGGTGTAGAATAAAGGTAAATTATGTAAAAAATTATGTTTTTTTTAAACGAAGCATTTACACATGTTAGACTGCACCCCATAAACACAATCAAGCCTAGAAAAAAAACTGTAAACCACCTCTTTAACTTATATTTAGCAAAGCCCTGCTAAATTGATCAAGTATAACAGTAAAGACATTTGTAATGTAAAAAGTACTGCTTTTATTGTATTTTTATCAAACTTTTGAATGACAGTGTATATTTTGACAGGATTTTTAAAAATAATTTGACACTAAATTACACTACACTCTTAAAAATAAAGGTGCTTCACGATGCCATAGAAGAACCTTTTTCTCTAAATGGTTCCATAAAGAACCTTTAACATCTGAAGAACCTTTCTGTTTCACAAGAGGTTCTTTGTGGCCAAAGAAGGTTCTTCAGATTATAAAAAGGTAAGAAAGAGACTGTTCTTTAAAGAACCTTTGACTGAATGTTTCTGTTTAACCAAAAATGGCTCTTCTATGGCATCGCTGCATGTGAAGAACCATTTAAGCACCTTTATTTTTAAGAGTGTATCATTATAATAACTTACATTTCTAAATATAATAGAGTAGTTATAAAATTGAATAGTTAGGCTATTTTATACATTTTATAGATTTAGAACAGTTCAACTGTAACCCAGTTGTGGGTCCAGCTCATAAATTGTTCTTAGATTTTGAAATGTCTCTAAATGGACACTGCAGAGAAAACCAGTCAATTTTGTTGCAGAGAAAGTTGAAACATATTTCATACAGATTGGAAATATTTAGCTTAGATTCAACAGTAAATCATTATGTTCTCCACTGTAGTACGCAGTATACAGTAGCTGTACGCATTATGGAAAAGCTGTTCTAAACACATCATAAGTGTTTGCTGGTGGTGCACTAAACTAAGAATGCGGATCATGAGCCAGACCTACTTACCTGTTGTTAGATTTTAGAAGGCCTATGAATACCACTGCTGAAACAACACTACTTATAAGTCTCTCTCTCTCTCTGTCTGTGAGGTTTACTCAGGGTTAGATTAAAGCAGATGGTAGCGTTAGCATGATGACACACTGCTTGACCTCATTTACTAATGAGATTAAAGAAGACACTCCCTCAGGTGATGAGGACAGCTGAGAAAGCAGTTTCTGTTCTTTATGCAGTTTTGCATTCTCTCGTGATAATGTTCACGTTTCGGGGAAAAAGTTTCTGCTCATCTTGCATCTCTCTACTTGTGTCTTTAGAGACCATATCACTGTACAGTGATTAAACACAGTCATTAAAAATTAGCTTTCATCTGCTTCAGAATTTCATAAGCCCAGTGCTTTTAAGTCAACATGGGACTCTGATCGCAATCTACTTTACTTCTGTAATAGTTCAGACTGAAACAAGATAATCGCAACATTTAGGGTGGGAGTTTATTCTTTGGGTGTTTGATTGGATGGTGAAAAGTGGACTTTATGTGCCACAATAAATCAAGAACATTGCTCAGAGAGCTTTTTGGCTTTTGCTTAATATTATCAATTTGCCTGTATTGCCTGTAGTGGTGCCGATAGAAAGTCATTTCAGAGGAAGAGCAAGTTATTATATTTTGATGAATGATTATGAAAACATTTTCCCCCTTTAGAGTAACATGTACCTATTAATCATTTGCAGTAAAATGGAACATGTTCCCCCCTCTTTTGTAAAATTTACTTTCTTTTTTTTTTCTCCAAAGCACAGATATTCAAAACATTTAAATGTTCAGGAGACTGTGTAGTTTAGAAATTGTGTTTAGCATCCATTTGCAAAATAAATTTATATTTTTGTCCAGCAAGGATGCATTAAATTGATCAACAGTAAATACACTTATGTCACAAAAGATTTCTTATTAACTTTTTATTCAACGAAGATCCTAAAACAAAATCAGTTTTCACAAAAATATTAAACAGTACAACTGTTTTCAACATTGATAATAATAAGAAATGTTTCTTGAGCACCAAATCATAATATTAGAGTGCGACACTGAAGACTGGAGTAAAGGCTGCTGAAAATTCAGCTTTGCCATCACAGGGGGAAAAATACATTAAAATATATACAAATTAAAAATCATAATAAAATTATATTAAAAAATAAATTGTATTACATTACATATAAAAATAAATAAATAAAAAATAGTAATAATTCAAATATAAAATTGTGTTATTTTTAGTAACTGTGTTGCTAAAACGTTATTTTTGCAATAATATAACTGCAATAATATCTCACATTATTTCTATTTTTCTGTAGTTTTGATTAAATAAATAAATGCAGCCTCGGTGAGCATAAGAGACTACTTTCAAAAACATTTTAAAAAATCTTACTGACTTTTTAACAGTTTTTAATTTTAGTATTTAAATCATAATGTAAAGGTATTAAAAACATGTTTAGAATGATGTACTCAAATGAATGAAATCAGTATTTGACTACATTCTATTTCTACTTGGTTTGTGCACATTTGTGGTCATTAATATGCTTCACAAACTGTAAGGTTAATATGAACTCAAATGTCTCTCTTTCTGTCTGTGTTCAGTTGCCCATGGTGCTGGATAGCCACACGACCGGGATAGACCTGCAGTTCTGGGGTCGAGTGCTTTCAGCATTGTCCGACAAGCTTCAGGAGGTACGGGAAAGCTTGAGAAAGCTCAGTTCCTCTCCCCCTTTTAAGACCATTATTTTAGCATCCAGGAAGCTCCACACTTCCCTTCAGCTCTTCAAAAAGCTCTATGAGAGACATTAGGAAAGTGTGTGTGTGTTACAGATCATTTTTGTCTATCACATAAACCTCAGTTTCTTTATTAAATCACCATAACCTCATTTTGTGTGCTTTATGAGGACAGAAAGTGTTTATATGACCAGTTCATGCATGTGTATCATCACTCCTGTTTCACAAATATGTGAAAGTGCATTCCACTGAGGTCACATCCTGTAGGTGGAGTACATTTCTTTCCCTTTTGCTCGGGTGACAGAAATCCTGGCCAACTAATGCTATCACCCATCACTAAATCAGTATGAATGTGTATAAATGGGAAGTAGGGAGGTAAAGTGTTAGTTTAGTGGAGGTTGAGCAATGACTCATTCCTCCTGCTGAAAGCCTCTATGGAAATCTTCGCCACTTATCTTGACCTGGTTTGACTTATTTTGGCTCTCATGGTGTGCATTAGAGTTCATGACCCACTGAAGAGTGCTGGATCTCACGTTCACCCCGATAATCGGCTGGCCTCGTATTTTGAGAGAGCAGTGATTGTTAGGCTTTGTGGTTCAGTCTGTGTGAAATACACAAAAAAGATATTTTAAAGAATGTTGAATCTGTTTTTGTCTGTACAATGAAAGTCAATGGGGTTCAAAACAACACTGGACATTGTATGGACAAAAACATCTTTATTTCTATACAGAGTTTACCAGTTGTTCATGCACATGGCTGAGTTAAAATGGGATTAAATGCAAACCTGGTTCTTACCTTATTTTTACCTCCAGGATGCCAAATTCAGCCACAACTGTGCTTTAGGGTTGATTTAGGGATATCCTCTTCAAGGATGTGCGTCTTTAGGTTGCCACGTTGTTGTGTTTTGAGAATAGTTTCTGGCATATAAAACATGTAAACCTGGATAGAGAGGTTCAGACGAGGCTGGTCAAACAATTTGGGGACATAAACATAACTCTTGCCTTAAAAGTGTGCAGGGCTGTTTTATTCAAAAATATTGTGATATTATTCTAAACTGTGCTGTTATTCTAAAATAAAGTAATAATCCCCAAGAAGCCATGGTTTACAGTGAATTTATAACAGCTAAGGGGCTTTGTTAGGCACGACCCCCTTAGCTGTTATAAATTCACTGTAAACCACGTCTTATTGCTTATATAAAACAGCTATTCTATATACGTATTAAGGTTTCACAAAATAAAACAGAGCAAATAAAGTGAAATGATATTAATAAACACAGTATTTTTCCACCAAACAATGTAGTTCCTCAGAAACAGTTGTGGTTGCATCAAAGTGGTTGCCAAGGACAAGGGCAACCTCTGTTTACACAGAGTAAACAAAGGTGTATGTTTGTAGAGTAATTTACAACAGCTTCGAACGCGGCTCAGCCAATCAGAATCAAGGACCGGAACTATCCGTTTTATAAAATTAAGTATAAAGAATGAATAGGTACACTACCGTCGGTAAAAAATTTTTTTATGTATTTGAAAATGTTTTGTTTTTTTGATAAAAACTACAGTAAAACAGTGCAATTTTATTGAAATTTTATTACATTTATTATTACAATTATTACAATTTTACTGCAATTTAAAATACTGTAACTGTTTTCAAATTGAATATATTTTATTTTTTTATTATTAATGTTGCAAACCATTGTGTTGCTTAGTATTTTCTGGAAACCGTGATACATTTTTACAGTATATTTTGATGAATAGAAAGTTTAAAAGAACAGCATTTACTGTTAAGGAAATTGAAATATTTTGCAACATTACAAATTACTTTATTGTCACTTTTGATCAATTTGATGAATACAATTTCTATAAAATTAATTTCTTTAAAAAAAATTAATCTTTTCTGATTCCAAATTTTTGAATGGTAGTGTCTATCCGTTATATTTAGCTTTATATTATAAGTCTTCTCATGTAAGAGTGGTGTTATCAGTCATAATGGCTTGCATCCTTAAAGAAATAGTTAACACAAATGTTCTCTGAGCATTTATTACTCTCAGGTTGCTTAAAACCTGTTTGTTTGTTTTTTTCTTTGAATAACTAAAGGAGATGTTCAGCAGAATGTCCAAGTTGCTATTTCCCATCAAATGAAAGTAGTTGGTGACTCAAGCTCAAAAAGTTCTTTAAAGCATTCTAATATTATCATATGATTTGTAGTGAAAATCTTGACTTCCTCCAGCTATCATGCCCTGATGCATTTAAGGACCATTCATAAATTAACATACTGTAGCTGCTAAGTATAGTTTATTTTTAAAATCAGGCTGTAAAAGTTTATATTTACTAAAATGGCCTTCCTCTCACAGCTTGTGGAGAGGCCCAGCTCCCAGGACTTGATGCGGGTTATGTACTCCATCTTCCAGTCCGGGGGTCCCTCGTCCTTAAGTCAGCTGATGTCCACTGTATCGGATCTCTTCTGCGGATACCCAGAGGGTGAGATCACCCGGGTCTTCTCCTTTAATTGGTATGAGGACAACAACTACAAGGCTTTCCTAGGCATCAACAGCTCCAGAGGACACGACAGCTACACCTATGACACGACAGCAAGTGATTTTCTTTGAATAACTAAAGGAGATGTTCAGCAGAATGTCCAAGTTGCTATTTCCCATCAAATGAAAGTAGTTGGTGACTCAAGCTCAAAAAGTTCTTTAAAGCATTCTAATATTATCATATGATTTGTAGTGAAAATCTTGACTTCCTCCAGCTATCATGCCCTGATGCATTTAAGGCCCATACATAAATTAACATACTGTAGCTGCTATGTATAGTTTATTTTTAAAATCAGGCTGTAAAAGTTTATATTTACTAAAATGGCCTTCCTCTCACAGCTTGTGGAGAGGCCCAGCTCCCAGGACTTGATGCGGGTTATGTACTCCATCTTCCAGTCCGGGGGTCCCTCGTCCTTAAGTCAGCTGATGTCCACTGTATCGGATCTCTTCTGCGGATACCCAGAGGGTGAGATCACCCGGGTCTTCTCCTTTAATTGGTATGAGGACAACAACTACAAGGCTTTCCTAGGCATCAACAGCTCCAGAGGACACGACAGCTACACCTATGACACGACAGCAAGTGAGAGCTATTGATCTGTCTGTTCTGTTGATTTCACTTTTTTCTCTCTTTCACTTTCGCTTTGTTCTAATTTCTCTTTTCACTTTCTTTTTCTTGCTCTGTTTCTCTTTCACTCTCTCTTTGGCCCACAGCTCCATTTTGTAATGCATTGATGCAGAACCTAGAGTCGAACCCTGTTATGAAAATCATGTGGAATTCAGTGAAGCCTCTGGTGATGGGGAAGATCCTCTACACCCCAGACTCCCCAGCTGTCAGAAAGATATTAAAAAGTGTAAGATACAAATATCCAAATGTCTTGTAACCACTGACAATCAAACCATACACTACATACACATGTTTGGGGTGTCGGTAAGATTTTTAAAATGTTTTTAGAAGTTGTCACTTATGCTCACCATGCATTTATTTGATCAAAAATACAGTAAAAGCTGTAATATTGTGAAATATTATTACAATTTAAAGTAGCGGTTTTCTATTTTCTTTTTCTTGCTCTGTTTCTCTTTCACTCTCTCTTTGGCCCACAGCTCCATTTTGTAATGCATTGATGCAGAACCTAGAGTCGAACCCTGTTATGAAAATCATGTGGAATTCAGTGAAGCCTCTGGTGATGGGGAAGATCCTCTACACCCCAGACTCCCCAGCTGTCAGAAAGATATTAAAAAGTGGCTACTTTCACACATGCACTGTCTTGTAACCACTGACAATCAAACCATACACTACATACACATGTTTGGGGTGTCGGTAAGATTTTTAAAATGTTTTTAGAAGTTGTCACTTATGCTCACCATGCATTTATTTGATCAAAAATACAGTAAAAGCTGTAATATTGTGAAATATTATTACAATTTAAAGTAGCGGTTTTCTATTTTTATATATTTTAACATGTTATTAATTCCTGTGATGGCAAAACTGAATTTTCATAAGCCATTTCTCAAATCTTCAGTGTCATATGATTCCGAAATCATTCTAATATGCTGATTTGGTGCTCAAGAAATGTTTCTTATTACTATCATGTTGATAAACAGTTGCACTGTTTAATATTTTTTATCATGGAAACCATGATACATTTTTCAGATTCTTTGAAAGCTCAAAAGAACAACATTTATATGAAATACAAATAAATACAATCTTACGAATGTCTTTTCTGTCACTTTTGATCAGTTTAATGCAACCTTACTGAAAAAAGTAACTGATAGTAACTTCAGTAACTGAAGTGACCAATCCCACAATTTTGACCACCATTGAAAATGCTACTTTTTCTTTAATGACAGCAGCACTCGAACTCCACAAATTTGTGCAAAACCTGAATATCATGTTCTCCAGCATTATTTGAGATGATCCAAAGAGCATATTGTGTGCTTCAATTAAATTATGTGTGTCAAGGCTACACTTATATTTTTTTCCATCTGGATTGTTGTTTTTGTTTCAATGAGCTGGAACATTGCTGAGTCAGTTGTTTTGTTATTGTGCATCCCTGTAGACAGGTTAAGGTGCCCTGTACATATACAGTGTGATGCTGACAATCCATATGAATTTGTGTGTGTATGTTTTGTCCAGGCCAACACTACTTTTGAGGAGCTAGAGAGGTTGCAGAAAATGGGGAAGGTCTGGGAAGAGGTGGGTCCGCAGCTCTGGGAATTCTTTCAGAACAGCGTTCAAATGAACATGATACGGGTAATGTATCTGTTTCTTTTCATCTCATACACACATGCACACACACCTCCCTTTATCCCTTCACATGCCACATTATTCCAATAATCTCCTGAATATACAATCCACTGTCCTCCTTTGGTCTCTGTGTAATCTGTCATGAGATTAGGTTGTTATATTTTATTATCTGTCATGATACGTATCTATAAGTGATTTAATTCTTAAATACTGTCTTTGTATACACTACAGTTAAAATATTTGGGTCTGTAAGAATTTTTTGTAAGAAATTAAATTAAGCAAGGATGCATTACATTGATCAAAGGTTACAGTAAAAACAATTATAATGTTACAAAAGATTTCTATTTCAAATGAATGCCGTTCTTTTGAACTTTCTATTAATCAAAGTAAAACAAAAAAATGTATTGTGGTTTCCACAAAAACTAAGCAGCACAACCGTTTTCACAACTGTCTCTCTCTCTTTCCAACCCACTGCAGGACACACTTAGAAACCCCACAGTGATGGACTTTTTGGACAGGCGTCTTAAAGAAACACAGTTGTCCTCCAAAGACATCCTTAACTTCCTGCACAATGGCCCAGAGCAGGACAGATATATGAACATGACAAACTTTGACTGGAGAAACGTCTTTAGTCTGGCTGATCAGGTTATTCGTATGTTCAACCGGTACAGTGAGGTAAGGGCAGTCATCAATTCAATTTAGGTTTAGGGATAAGTTAGTTAGAACTGACAAAAATGGCATTTAGTAAATGTACTCTTTTAAAACACCTCACGTTTCCTTTAGAACCGAACCAGATGATATTTTAGTAGTCTGAATGACATGTAAAAACATTTTATGCAAACATATCTTGTTTGAAACCAGTTTCAGCATTTTTCAGCTTACAAACACTTCCACAAGTGGAGTGTGCATTTAAAACCAAAATGAATGTTATTTAGCACTGTAATATATTATTTTGGCACATAACTTTACAATGACTCTTTCTGCAGTTGTTCCACCCGTAGGTGGTGACAAGTGACTGTCTGTCATTAAACTGATTTGTTTAAAAACACTGGAGTGAAACAATCATTTGTTCCACAGACAAAAACACTGATTCATTCTGGAACAAAACAAAAATTCATTCAACAGATTCATTCAAAAACACTGATTCATTCTAGATCAAAACAATAATTTACTCAACAGATTTGTTCAAAATACTGATTCATTCTAGAATTAAACAATTTACTCAATAAATTTGTTCAAAAACACTGATTTATTCAAGATTAAAACAATAATTTACTCAACAGACTTGTTCAGAAACACTTATTCAATCTAGATCA
Source organism: Sinocyclocheilus grahami (assembly GCF_001515645.1). Classification (NCBI taxonomy): domain Eukaryota; kingdom Metazoa; phylum Chordata; class Actinopteri; order Cypriniformes; family Cyprinidae; genus Sinocyclocheilus; species Sinocyclocheilus grahami. Next base: position 937,922 of record NW_015505367.1, read on the forward strand.
AAATAATAATTCATTCAGCAGATTCATTCAAAAACACTGATTCATTCTAGATCAAAACAATAATTTACTCAACAAATTTATTCAAAAACACTGATTCATTCTGGAACAAAACAATAATCAATTCAACAGATTCATTCAAAAACACTGATGCATTCCAGATCAAAACAAAAATTCACACAACAGATTTGTTCAAAAACACTGATTCATTCTTGATCAAAACAATACTTTACTCGACAGATTTGTTCAAAAACACTGATTCATTTATATCAACACTGATATATTCAAGAGCGAAACAATCCTTCACTCTACAGATTCATTGACAAAACTGATTCATTCTAAAGCAAATGGAGTTAGATAGTGAAAGCAGGAATGAAAGGAATTATAGGAGTGAAAGGATTATTATTTAGCACTGTAATATATTAATATTGGCAAATATTATTTATGATCCATAAATAGAGTCAAAATTAATTTACATCCTTTAACTATGCCCCTAAAGCATTCAGCTCTGTCCCGATTCGGGCTCCAGCCCTTTCCGCAATGTCAAGCGATGCCCCCGTGTTGAGCATCTCCATACAAACCAGCCTATCTGTTCCTCACTTGACAGAATGAGGCTCTTTAGTTCTGAGCACCACAGCTCTCATTCTGCAGAGCGCTGATTGCTCTCAGCACATCACCACAAGAAAGACCACTTAGCATGGCTATATAGAGCCCACCGTGGCCAGATGGAATAGTGAAAGCAGGAATGAAAGGAATTATAGGAGTGAAAGGATTATTATTTAGCACTGTAATATATTAATATTGGCAAATATTATTTATGATCCATAAATAGAGTCAAAATTAATTTACATCCTTTAACTATGCCCCTAAAGCATTCAGCTCTGTCCCGATTCGGGCTCCAGCCCTTTCCGCGATGTCAAGCGATGCCTCCGTGTTGAGCATCTCCATACAAACCAGCCTATCTGTTCCTCACTTGACAGAATGAGGCTCTTTAGCTCTGAGCACCACAGCTCTCATTCTGCAGAGCGCTGATTGCTCTCAGCACATCACCACAAGAAAGACCACTTAGCATGGCTATATAGAGCCCACCGTGGCCAGATGGGTGAAAGGGAAAAGAACAAGCAAGCTGTCAACAGCATGCAGGCCTCTCTATTGTGCGGCTTTGATTAAGTGGGGAGTGGGTGGGAGAGCCACCCTTTGCCAGCACCGTGTTGTTTTTTGTGGACGGGGGGCTTCATTGAGAAACAAGAGGGGCAAATCACTCAGTTTCACTCTGTTACCTCACCTCCCAAGCCATGACCGGCCCCTGTCCCATAAGCCTCTTCCCGCAAATTGATTAGAGTGGGACGGCGATGGTGGGAGAGGGCTATCATAGGGCGACCCAGCCTCCCTGTCTACATCCAAACAGCGAGCCTTCGTGCTTTATAAACAAACCTTACCCGTTTAGCCTATTAGCTATAGCTGTCACTCCTCAGCCCTGCTCAAGTGTTACCTTGAAGAGCTACGGGATCATTGGTCACTGAAAAAATATAATTGTGTTCTCTGAATTTTGGTGTATTTGTGGTTTTTCAGTCCATGAGCTCAAGCTGAGTGCCTCTGAATGTGAATGTTGTGTTTTTCAACTGAAATGTGTTGAGAACATGTGAGTCCTGCAGGGGTTCCATTGAATCTTTCCATTCAGTTGTTTGTTCAGGACCTCTGGTGGCATTGTACATTACTGTGAATGACTTCATTAGATATGGTGCACATGAAGTAGGAGGCCTCTCGTTTCTAGTGCGGTGGCATGTGATGTGAGAGCGAGCCGTTCACTTAGCTATTGTACAGCAGTCCTCCAGTGAAGAGCCAACACAGACTCTGTGATTTCCCATGTCATTGGTGTGCTTTGAGAACAAGAGGCCTGCTACTGCCTCTTGAAAGCATGACATTCTTACATACCAATGTGCACATTGGGAGGAAGTCGTGACCTAATGGTTAGAGAGTCGGACTCGTAACCCAAAGGTTGCGGGTTCGAGTCTCGTATCGGCAAGGATTGTAGATGGGGGGAGTGAATGTCCAGCACTCTCTCCCACCTTCAATACCATGACTGAGGTGCCCTTGAGCAAGGCACCGAACGAAACTGCATTGTTCATCTGATCTAATGAGGGTTGTTCCTTATGTACCTTAGGACTGGGTGGAGACCATTAAACCACTGATGCAGAGTCAAACTGAATCTATTTAATATCCATCTCAATCGCCAATTTTGAAAAAAACATTTTGGCATTTAGCACTTAGGCCTACTCTTCAAAATCATAATAAAAATTAATGATGAGGTTTTATGGTTTGAGGGACGGCAAGCAAATGTTTAAACTCTTTAAAATCTCATTTTAACTTTAATGTGATCAGGGTTGAGGGAACACTGAAGGAACATTAGATTATAAGTTCTGATTCATCTTTTATATAAAAAATTTATTGTGTAAGGAGAGAATAGAAGATCTTCTCTTAATTGTTCATGTAAGGTGTTACTGCTCAACACACTATTGTTAGAGCATGAGAAAGAGCAGGCTCAATCATACATCCTACGTGGAGCTCCAGTGTGCTGTGCCGTGCAAAATGACACCACTCATTACTGAGTCTCTCTGGAGCACAAAACATGCCTGCAGGTGTTAGTCTGGTTAGATCTCACTGTAGCCGTCCTTCTTTGACACAAGAAGACAAATATCCAAGGATCGAATCACACTGTGGGCCTGTGGGTTCATTGTGTTTTCATTATGTGGGCATAATGCAAAGTGCAGCCACTATAAACAAACAATGTGAATTTGATTACAAATTGTGATTTTTGCCACTCCTATTGAAATTGTTTGGACTAATTTTAAACATGTTTTATGAATTGTGGAAAAACATTTTCAGGCTTTTAGTACTGCAAAATTTCAGCATTATTTTAAATATGCAAGAATCTTCTTGACTTTGACTTTTTTGTGATGCCTTCCCAGTAAAGTAGGAGGTTGGAATTTCTCTACATGTCATGTCAAACAAGCCCTCCAACACTCTCTAAAGTTTCATGGTGCTGGGATATTTATATATCTCACTAACCCCCTGAAAGTACACATTTAGAGGCTTAAAGTTACATTGACTTTTATAGACATCTTCCCAGTGAGCTAGAAGGCTGAATTTTAAGTATGTTCATCTCAGAGCAGCCCAGTGACACTCTATAAAGTTTTATTAGTCAGCTCAAGAACATTTGTGTTCTTGTTCTTGTTCATGTTTAAAACTTTCTGAATTAGCACCAAATAAAAGTTTCCCTCCGTTTCTCTTAGGTACTGGGACCCTGGCCCAAGGGCAGACCCTGTGGAGGACCATCGCTACATTTGGGGAGGTTTTGCCTACCTGCAGGACATGATTGAACACGGAATCCTCAAGTTACACACAGGTCATGACTGGCCTTTAGGGGTTTACCTGCAGCAGATGCCCTACCCCTGCTATGTGGATGACATGTGAGTGACGGCTGAAATTATGAGGCCAGAAAGTGCTAACTGGCCCTATCCCATAATATCATACCTGCTTAGAGGGATAGTCCACCCAAAAATGAAAATGCTGCCATCACTTACCTTCATGTTGTTCCAAACCTGTATGCCTTTCTTTCTTCTGCAAGCACAAAATATATTTTAAAGAATGTTGGTAACCAAACACTTTCCAATCCCATTGATTTCCTTTATATTTTTTTCAACATTCAGTTGAAGTCGAAGGGACCTGGCACTGTTTGATTACCAACATTCTTTAAAATATCTTCTTGTATGTTCCACAGAAGAAAGATTGCCAAAAAGGTGTGTAAATGATAACAGAATTGTCATTTTTGGGCATCTTCAAGTCCATTTTAATGAAGTCAAGAAATAATCACATTTGACTCATTCACATTATTTCATGGCATATGGTTCTCAATGAAACCTTGCAATTACGCCAATGTCCAATGGAACTTTTTTGTTTTGTCCTATGTCAAGGTTCATGCTGACTCTAAACCGCTGTTTCCCCATCTTCATGGTGCTGGCCTGGATCTACTCAGTGTCCATGATTGTGAAGAGCATTGTGCTGGAGAAGGAGATGAGGTTGAAGGAGACGCTGAAGGCCATGGGCGTCTCTAATGGAGTCATCTGGCACACATGGTTCATCGACAGCTTCCTCGTGATGACCACCAGCACTGCTCTGCTGACTGCCATTATCATGGTGAGGAAGAATTGTGATGACAGATGAACCATGTCAATTGAGCTTTGTCCCTCTGAGACTTTCTCAGATTTGTTGCATTGTGACATCTGCTGGATGTATGTTAGTAGTACATATCTGTCATCTCATTGTCCCATCTGTCACTCTCCCTTACTCCTTTTTCTCTGTTTCGTGGACCATATCCTGTATTTTTGGTATGGTATCCTCATTGGTAGCAATACAAAGAAAGAGAGATGTGTGATGATAAAATTATTTACACTGCAAATAAAAGAGTATCCCAATTTTTTTGTCTTTGTCCTCAGGTAGGCAAAGTGCTGAATTACAGTGATCCCATCATCCTGTTTCTGTTTCTACTCACGTTCACTGTGGCCACTATTATGCAGTGTTTCTTGATGAGTGTGTTCTTCAATAAGGCCAACTTGGCTGCGGCTTGCAGTGGCATCATCTACTTCACCCTCTACCTCCCTCACATTCTCTGTTTCGCCTGGCAAGATCGCATTACCAAGGAAATGAAGTTAGCTGTGGTGAGTCCACTATGCTGTTAAATTAAAATGCTAAAAACACATACAATAATATTTAAATAGAAATGTGTAATAGTAATAATAAATAATAAAAAGAAAATAATACAACTATTTATTTTCATTTTCAATAGCTGTTGTTTTAACTAAAGAAAAGTCACAAAATAATTGTGGTTAATTAATTTAATATATCAATACTCCCAATTTGAAAACAAGCAACTTTGTCAAAATTCCTGCAGAAATATGGGAAATAGTCCATATCAGAGGAGCCTTTGAATATTGTGTTGGACAACATAGAGGTTCAGAACTACTGCTATAAATGTAATTAGCATGAAGTCTTATTTCATTCTGATACTATTTACATTTGGAAAATAATCTCAGTGGTCAAAATGGCTCTTGGCTGTAGTTAATGTTTTGTGAAATGGTCCTCCTTTTCCAGAGCTTTCTGTCTCCAGTGGCCTTTGGATTTGGGACAGAGTATCTGTCCCGCTATGAGGAACAAGGCCTGGGGCTGCAGTGGGACAATATTCGTACAAGTCCTCTAGAGGGTGATGAGTACTCCTTCTTCACTTCCATTCACATGATGCTATTGGATGCAGTTGTCTATGCTTTTTTGGCTTGGTATCTCGATAATGTCTTTCCAGGTCAGTTTCTTTCAAATCACTGCACTGAATGTTACTAACAAGAGAAAATATGCTTTTGAATGTGTGTGTATGAGTATGTGTGTATGTGTGCTTACTTCTTTTTACCATTGGCTTTTCAGGCCAGTATGGCATCGGTCGGCCCTTTTATTTCCCACTGCAGCCCTCTTACTGGCTGAAGCCGACACCTCAACCCTCACAGATTCCAGATCCAGGTATGGTTGATTGTTTACAGCTGATATTAATCAAGCTGATATTAATCAATTAACATCCATCTTGTATGATTTGATCAGAAGTTTACAGAATTAAATACAGGTGTAGACAGGGCCTACATTACATTCATTTTGTGAACTCACCCACATGTCTCCGAAGGCCCTGAGAAGCCTGTGGTAAACAACGTGGAGAAGCAGGAGGATTTGGAGTATGGTGGCCTTTCGCCGGACCACAGGGAATGCAATGGTTCCCGCAGCAGCAAACAATGCAAGCACAGGGAGAAACGAGAGAGGATGGAGAAAGAGAGAGAGCGGGAGGAACAGCTAAAAACACAGGAAGAGATTCAACAGGAGGAGATGCAGCCTGTGCACGATGGTAAGAATATCAGCTAAATTTGAATTGAGAATACCTTTTAAATTTCATAAATCAAATTCAAAATACATCCATCCATCCATCCATCCATCCATCCATCCATCCATCCATCCATCCATCCATCCATCCATCCATCCATCCATCCATCCATCCATCCATCTATCTATCTATCTATCTTTTTGCTGCAAAAATAGTCTTGTAATAATGGACAACCTTTATTATTTACATGTAATTATGTTGAATTACTTTGAACTGTGCATCAGTAACTTCATCTACCTGTGATTTTAATTCAAATTTCAATTTATTAACTTGGTCTATTGCTGTAGCACCTGTATATAAACCTGAGCCTGTTATGTTGTCAGTTGTCTGTCTGGTTTATTGTCCGTATGGGTATTTTCCTGCAGGGAATACATTCTTTGAGCCAGAGCCGGAGGGTCTGCTAATGGGAGTGTCAGCAACAGGAGGAGATGCAGCCTGTGCACGATGGTAAGAATAGCAGCTAAATTTGAATTGAGAATACCTTTTAAATTTCATAAATCAAATTCAAAATACATCCACCCATCCACCCAACCACCCAACCACCCATCCGTCCATCCATCATCTGTCCATCCATCCATCCATCCACCCAACCACCCATCCATCCATCCATCCATCCATCCATCCATCATCTATCTATCTATCTATCTATCTATCTATCTATCTATCTATCTATCTATCTATCTATCTATCTATCTATCTATCTATCTATCTATCTATCTATCTATCTCATCCATCCATCCATCCATCCATCCATCCATCCATCCATCCATCCATCCATCCATCCATCCATCCATCCATCCATCCATCCATCCATCCATCCATCCATCCATCCATCTATCTATCTATCTATCTTTTTGCTGCAAAAATAGTCTTGTAATAATGGACAACCTTTATTATTTACATGTAATTATGTTGAATTACTTTGAACTGTGCATCAGTAACTTCATCTACCTGTGATTTTAATTCAAATTTCAATTTATTAACTTGGTCTATTGCTGTAGCACCTGTATATAAACCTGAGCCTGTTATGTTGTCAGTTGTCTGTCTAATTTAAAATCCGTATGGGTATTTTCCTGCAGGGAATCCGTTCTTTGAGCCAGAGCCAGAAGGTCTGATAATAGGAGTGTCAGTGCAGGAATTGGTGAAGGTGTATTCGAAGAAGTCAAGACCTGCAGTGGACTGTCTCAACATGAACTTCTATGAGGGCCAGATCACTTCTTTCCTGGGTCACAACGGGGCAGGAAAGACCACCACCTTGTGCGTCCCTACCTTCTCTTTATCCTTTAATGTCATTGATATGGAAACATAAATCCTATCTATTTTGTGTGATTTGGACACATTTCTCACATGTGTACTTGCATTGTCATAGGTCCATATTAACTGGGTTGTTTCCACCCACCTCTGGAACGGCTTACATATATGGTCAGGACATTCGTACAGAAATGGATGCCATACGACAATCGTTGGGCATGTGTCCACAGTACAACATTCTCTTCAATCAGTGAGTGATCTTGCTTGGAAGTAATATGTGACCCTGGACCACAAAACCAGTTGCTGGGGTATATTTGTAGCAATAGCCAAAAATACATTGTATGGGTCAAAATTATCGATTTTTCTTTTATGCCAAAGCACAGAACCTCTCTGGTGGGTCTGAATGCGAATCTGACACAATAAAGTGGTAATATGTTGTTATGGGGTCTTAATGTTTGCCTGCTGATGAGCTGTGTTTTAAACAGATACTTAAAAGTAGGGTAGACAAGGGACATTAAAGTTAAGCTTCATTTTTAGGGCTGATGTGGGTTTCAAATGAAGCAATGAAACTTTCCTTAAACGTAAACATGAAAAATGTGTTTTAAATGCCAACATTAATTTCTGAGACAACAATAGCACAATTCAACAGTGGTGTAATTGTCATGCTGCTTTATCATGCTGTATGTAATTGTTTGTTTGTGAGAGAATAAACATCCGGCACTAATGTCTATCAAGTCAGTGTTGTAATTGCGTTTCGACTCTCTCTATAGGGGGTATGCAGAGGAAACTGTCTGTGGCAATGGCTTTTGTGGGTGGTTCTAAGGTGGTGATACTGGATGAGCCGACATCAGGAGTGGATCCGTACTCCAGACGCTCCATTTGGGACCTGCTGCTCAAGTACCGCACAGGTACTGCCACCTTCTGGCCAAAGAAAACAATTTACGCTCTGCAGCTGCTCATGCAATAAGATACAAAACTGATCTTCGTGTTGTTAAATATCTGTATCATTCACTTTCTCTCTCCCATGTCTCTTACACATGCACTTCATCCAGGACGCACAGTAATACTGTCCACTCATCACATGGACGAGGCAGACCTGTTGAGTGACAGAGTGGCCATCATTTCTAAAGGGAGACTACACTGCAGTGGCTCTCCTCTCTTTCTGAAGAACTGCTTTGGAGTGGGTTTCTACCTCACGCTGGTGCGTCGCATGAAAGACCAGCGCAAAAAAGAGGTGAGAGACTTCTGCGAAAGGTCACAATGTTGGTGATTAATGCAAGACAACACAAGTGAATAGGATATATTTTAACTAATGGAAATATCACCATACTTCCCCTGATAATTAAGCACATTAGCTGTTTTGTATTACAGTTTTCTTAAATATGCAAATAAGGCGTTATATAATTACATATGCACTCATTTGCATACATTTCCAGCACAGAAATCCATCAAAATATAGATAGAAATAAAACTGTAACTGTGTTTGTATGGTGCTCATGAAGTGAAGATTTCTGACTCTGTGCTTGAGAAAAAACACAAACCCTTTAAAAATATGTATTGCAATTGAAATCTACTGACACAATATAGATAAAGTGCAATAAAATAACTTTAATGTGTATTTTGGATGTTTTCCACTAGTCTGAACGAACACATGTTAAGGAAGCAAAATGCACAAGAAACACTTCATGCGTTGAAAAACAATGGTTTTGTCTGTAGTGTCTTGCCTTAAGAATAAAGTGCGTACATGCTTTTATCTAGTTTGTAGTATTTTTATGTATGGTATTTACAATCCACAGCTTTGCTTTGAATGTGCTCGTTGGGAGTGCTTTGTCTGTCAGGATCTTGATACCATTGTTACTATAGCACACAGACACTGAATTATAGTGTTTATATGGACAACACAGGTTTTAGTCCTGCTTGCAACACGGAATTTTAATAAAGTTTCCCACAAAACTGGTTGCACAGTTGCTGCAGACATGAATCGTATCTCAAAACTCGATTATCATGTGCCATTTTACACCACATTTACTATTTTCACTTGGTAAATGATAAAACAAGCCACAAATTTTTTTTTTTTTTTAAATTGGCAATGAAACGGACAACAATCATCCTTTCTTCTCTATTGTCCAATTGCAATGTACAGTATATTCAAGTGAAACATGCATAGATAGATCAAAATAAATCTATGATACATTTATAATAAATACTGCAACATTCCATAAAAATAAGGGTTAGAGTTGTTTGTTAATTTAGATTTTATGGTGTCTATAAAGCTACCAAAAAACAGCTTAACAACTGCATACTTTTGTATTGACAAACACTACAGACCTACAGTAGGTCTATCTAGTACAAGGCAAACCCCCCAAAATATCATTTAAAAGCTTGGAAGTGCGATTTGACTGTGTCATTTTTTTTTTTTTTAAATTGGCAATGAAACGGACAACAATCATCCTTTCTTCTCTATTGTCCAATTGCAATGTACAGTATATTCAAGTGAAACATGCATAGATAGATCAAAATAAATCTATGTTACATTTATAATAAATACTGCAACATTCCATAAAAATAAGGGTTAGAGTTGTTTGTTAATTTAGATTTTATGGTGTCTATAAAGCTACCAAAAAACAGCTTAACAACTGCATACTTTTGTATTGACAAACACTACAGACCTACAGTAGGTCTATCTAGTACAAGGCAAACCCCCCAAAATATCATTTAAAAGCTTGGAAGTGCGATTTGACTGTGTCCTTTAAGAGTTCTTTGACTGTGCTCTTCAGAATGAGTGTGACTGTGCATCTGAGTGCTCCTGCACCTGCTCCACTTGCACCAGATATAAAGAGGAAAGTCATGCATTACAACCTGAGAGAATACTGGACGGTCAGTGTACTTACAACTCAACATATACAGTGATATAACAGCCACTTTAGTCTCATTTCTTCAAAAACTAATCTTTTTTGCTATCTCATTACACAGGGAATGTTGAGAGCATCACTACTCTGATTCAGCACCATGTACCTGAGGCGAAGCTGATTGAAATGATTGGTCAGGAGATGACCTATCTGCTGCCAAACAAAGGTTTTAAATATCGTGCATACGCAAGCCTTTTCCGCGAACTGGAGGAAACGTTGGGTGACATGGGTCTCAGTAGCTTTGGCATATCTGACACCTCACTAGAGGAGGTTAGACAACATTTCATGCATTATGCTAGCAACCATTACTATCAGTGATACCTGTCAATAGACTTGTTGTAGAATGTTTGTGTTAGTCATTTATGGATATTAGCAGCATGTATGCATTTTTAGTGTAAGTATGAATCTGTTGCAGTCAGTTGTGACCAGTGTTGTTTTTAACATACACTATTAACTTTTTTTCTTGTTGTTAACTGAAATAAAGCTGTATAACTATTATCTGTATTAATTAGTTGTGTTATAAATATTAGATTCATATTAGGAGATAAAACTTAAACTTTAAAAACAATGTTTATTTGGCAACTAGGTGTAATAAAATTGTTGAGTAAGTTGAAACACTAAAATAAAAATTTAAATAAGCGAAATTGAAATATTTTCAAAAAAAGTTCAATAAAATGACGAAAACATAACAAAATTATTAAAAAATAGAAGCTAATTCAAAATATTAATAAATACTATAACAGTTTATAAATAAAATAACACTGGTTGTTACTGTGCAGAGTTGTACAGATACAGTAAGTGTGTGCTCACTGATGTTTTAAGAAACTGTGTTGTGTATATCTAGATCTTTCTGAAAGTTACAGCAGATGGAGAAGCAGCCAACAGCTCTGCCACACCAGGTGAATATCTTCATATTACCTATATTTACAGTCATAATTACAGACGTGTATCTCATAAGTCAATTCGTTTTTTTTTATCCTGTACTTTTAATAAACCAATAGTTTATAACACTGTTTGACTGTGTGGTCGCCTACTCCCTCAGAGCAATGGATGCTACAACAGAGGAAAGACAGGGAGGCTGCGAGTAATGTTGAAGGTGAATCGAGATCCCAGATCTCAGCTTTGCTTAGCGCTCATGCTAAGAAGCTAACAGGGCGCTATGAAGGATTTGATTGAGATGCTATGCTTTATGTAGAGCTAAAGCTTTTGGCAGATACCAGACCAGCCTAGACTAGTGTAAATTTCCATGATGGCCCAGGCTGGTTTTGTGCTGATTAGTGCTGGTGAACCAGTCAATCATGCTGGTTGATTGGCTGAAAATGTTCCTGGTTAAGTTAGTAAAGCAATAAGGTCTTGCATGTTAAAGAAACAAATGTAGTCTTGCTGGTTTAAAAATTTGTGCATGGGTTTGTCAATGGTTAATTAGCCAGGTGAGGACAAACCAGCAGCCTAAATATAATGCTTTGGACCAGTTATGCATTTTTCACCAAAGGTCTAATAATGTTACATCCATATCTGGTCTGGTTTACAGATGCTAATGGTGTAAACCCACTGGAGTCTGATAACAGTGCTGGCAGAGCCTCCAGGCAGGTTAAAGGCTTTAGTCTGGTGCTCAAGCAGTTCCACGCTCTTGTGGTCAAGAGATTTCACCATGCCGCACGCAGCCACAAAGATTTTCTTGCACAGGTAAGGTGGAATTTCCATGTGAACACTGTTTATTCATGTTCAAGGGATAGTTCAATCAAAAATCTTTCTGTCATCATCTACCCATCCTCATGTCGTTCCAAACCTGTATGACTTTGTCTCTTCTGTGGAACATAAAAGTACAAATTTGTAAAAAAAAGTCCTGACCACTTATTTTCTTAAAACAAGTAGCCAGTAAGCAGATGTTTTCTTTACATTTTGCTTTTTTTGTAGATTGTTTTGCCAGCCAGTTTTGTCCTTATTGCTTTGGTCTTCACTATGATTGTCCCACCATTTGGAGAGTATCCCAGTCTGACCCTCACTCCGTGGATGTATGGACCACAGTTTACCTTCATCAGGTGAAAGTTGTTCTCAGAATCTGACCCATAGTCTGTATGTTTTCATGGGAGATGTGATTGAAATCCTTACTGTTCTTCTTACGTGTGTCAGTAATGAGCAGCCATCACATCCAAAGATGAGGCACTTCATACAGACATTGCTGAAAGAGCCTGGCATGGGAACACGCTGCATGGCAAATCAGCCTTTGGAGTGAGTTTTTTTCCCCTGTACTTCTTGGTGTCAACTCAGTGTTTGTAATGTGATATTGTGTTTAGTTCTTAGCTAAGAACTCTTTATTGACAGATTTAAAAAAGTATACAGACACTGTTGGACTCTTGTAAATGTGAGTATGTGTGCACAGGAGCCTCTTTACCTGCCTAAACACAACTTCTGATTGGGAAGTTCCTCCAGTTTCTCCTGAGGTCGAAAACATCTTATTGAGTCCCGAGTGGGATACAAGAAACCCCTCCCCTTCCTGTGAGTGCAGCACTGATACAAAGCTCACCATGCTGCCCATCTGTCCGGCTGGAGCTGGAGGACTGCCGCCACGCCAGGTCAGGCTCTATGATGGAACTGAAATGTTTTAATAGTGCTTATGGAGGAAGTTGGTTTAGTGATATGTTTTTTTGCTCTGATGTAGAGAAAAGAGCCAACAGGGGACATTTTGCTCGACATGACAAACAAAAATATATCTGACTACTTAGTGAAGACTTACCCAAAACTCATCAAGACCAGGTGAGCGGTTATAAAAGCAACAATGTGTTAGTAGTATCACTATTTTCATTTTATATAATGACTGCTGTTTTTCCTCATATGTAGCTTGAAGAGCAAATATTGGGTGAATGAACAAAGGTAAGGTTTCTGTTTTGTTTTTTTTTAGTTTTATGTTTGATGTGATTGCTGATATGAAATATTTGAGCAGTTGTCATTTTTAATTAACATAGCCGTTGAAAGCTCAAATCAATTTCTTTCTGCATACTGTCTCAAGATTTCAATTAATTTAAGTCAAAAAAGGAAGTTTTTTTGTGTGACATGCTAATTTTTTAGCAAATTTTTCTGTAATTATGCGTTTATTATGCAATTATGCATTTTTGAAAATTTACATTTGTACTTTTAATTGTGGTATTGCATGATCGTTTAGAATGAATTAGTAGAGGCACAGTACAAACAGATTAAAAGAGATGGATAACCAGTCACAAAACTTTTTTTTTTGTTTTATGTTTGATGTGATTGCTGATATGAAATATTTGAGCAGTTGTCATTTTTAATTAACATAGCCATTGAAAGCTCAAATCAATTTCTTTCTGCATACTGTCTCAAGATTTCAATTAAAGTCAAAAAAGGAAGTTCCTTGAGGGAACGAGACGCTGCGTCGACAAACGCTAGGGGAACGCCTTCTATGCGTTTATTATGCAATTATGCATTTTTGAAAATTTACATTTGTACTTTTAATTGTGGTATTGCATGATCGTTTAGAATGAATTAGTAGAGGCACAGTACAAACAGATTAAAAGAGATGGATAACCAGTCACAAAACCTAAATGAGACTATTTCCCCTAAAAAAAGTCTCATTCAATTGTATCCTAAAATGCAATGTTAGACGTGTTATACATCTGCGTTTACAACAAAAATACACTAGTGTAAAATGTTACTTGATTAAATCAGTTTTTTCTCCACAGGTATGGTGGTCTCTCTGTTGGTGGACAACTGCCAATTCTTGATGTTGATCCAGAGGAGATTCGGGCTGTTTTTTCCCAGCTTGGACGGATGATGAATATTACAGGGGTATGATATTGTGTATACTACACATAAACGATCATGAAATTTTGATAAGAGGCATTTAAATATATTACTTTCTATTCTGCTTGCATAACATATGCACTGTTGAATGATTGCTTATCTTATCCTTAGGGCCCCTATTCAAAGTCAGTAATGAATGAATTAGAAACATTCTTGCATTACATGGAGAGTGAGTACAATGTTAAGGTATGTTAAACCATCTATTTAAAAATACTGTAGTTTGAAAATGTAAGCATGTCTCACAAATGTGTAAATGCCACTGCATTATATAAAACTATCAAATTCTTAACTTTTTGCTCCCTTGTCACAGGTGTGGTATAATAACAAAGGCTGGCATGCCATGGTCTCCTTCATGAATGTAGCAAACAATGCCATTCTCCGTGCTTACCTGCCACCTCACGCCAATCCATCAGAGTACGGCATTACTGCCATCAACCACCCGCTCAACCTCACCAAAGAGCAGCTCTCAGAGGTCACTGTGTGAGTGTCAGTTGACACATAGAAATGTTTTTGATTGATAGGCCCAGTTTACATCATTTTCCTTGAATGTCCAACATGTTTCGTAATTCTAATCACTTGTCAATCAATTAAAAAGTACATTCACATTGGGGTTGGTAATATTTTTAAATTATTTTTGAAAGGGGTCTCTTATGATCACTAAAACTGCATTTATTTAATCAAAAATATATAAAATAATTTTGTGAATTATTACAATTTATATAATTTATGTATTTTAAAATGTTTTTTTTGCAACATTATACATATCAATTTAATCCACCCTTGCTGAATAAGAGTATTATATATATAAAAAAAAATCAATCTTACTGACCCCAAAATTTTGAACAGTAAAAAGTATGTTGTCACGCTGTTGCTGTGCCAGGGAACAGGCAGGACGACGAGGATGAAGGATACAATAAACCTTTAATAATTTGACAAGAGGGTAGGAGCACACGCACAGGGTAACATTTACAATAACTGACAAACTGGAACACAATGGACAGGAACTGATATAGGGTGGATAACGAGGGGCAGACAGGTGAGCACAATGAGGTGATTAACTGATAATGAGAACAGGAACAACCAAATAAGGACACAGAGGGAGAAACCATACTAGACAGTCCACAGAGGTGTGACAGATCGCCCCCCTGGAGGCTGCTGCAGGACTGGAATCGGGCAGGGACCTCGGGAGGCCGCGGCGGAGCAGGATACTTGGGAGGCCATGGCGGAGCCGGATACTCGGGGGGCCCTGGAGGATCAGGGACCTCAGGGGCCCATGGTGGATCAGGGGCCTGGGGAGGCCACGGTGGATCAGGGACCTCGGGGGGCCACGGCGGAGCAGGGACCTCGGGGGCCCATGGTGGATCAGGGGCCTCGGGAGGCCACGGCGGAGCAAGGGACCTCGGGAGGCCACGGCGGAGCAGGGGACCTCGGGAGGCC
>NW_015505367.1:953324-969348 GCF_001515645.1 Sinocyclocheilus grahami
CACGGCGGGGCAAGGGACCTGGGGGGGCCACGGCGGGGCAGGGGACCTCGGGAGGCCACGGCGGAGCAGGGGACCTCGGGAGGCCACGGCGGAGTAGGGGACTCGGGAGGCCATGGTGGATCCTCTGTGGCCTTGGCTGGCTCAGCCACGGGTGTATGGCCCCCCCCCCCAAAATCTTCTTGGGGAAATCCAGGAATCCTGGGGGTCGCTCTGGAGGAGCGGGCTCTGGTCGGCGCTCTGGAGGAGCGGGCACTTGGTGGAGCTGTCACGGGAGCGAGCTCTGGGGGTGGAGCTGTCACGGGAGCGAGCTCTGGGGGTGGAGCTCTTCCTGGGCTGAACTGGGGATCAGGAACCCTTCCTGGGCTTGACTGGGGATCAGGAGCCCTTCTTGGGCTCGACTGGGGATCCGGAGCCCTTCTTGGGCTCGACTGGGGATCCGGAGCCCTCCGTGGGCTCGACTCGGGATCAGGAGCCCTCCGTGGGCTCGACTCGGGATCAGGAGCCCTCCGTGGGCTCGACTCGGGATCAGGAGCCCTCCGTGGGCTTGACTCGGGATCAGGAGCCCTCCGTGGGCTTAGGACAGAGACAGTGCTGGGATGAGATGGAACGTTTGGATGGTCAGGAGCCCTCCGTGGGCTTAACTCGGGATCAGGAGCCCTCCGTGGGCTTAACTCGGGATCAGGAGCCCTCCGTGGGCTTAACTCGGGATCAGGAGCCCTCCGTGGGCTTAACTCGGGAACAGGAGCCCTCCCTGGGCTTAACTCGGGAACAGCCCGCACTTCTGGGCTGAAGACAGAGACGGTGCTGGGATGAGATGGGTAACCAGATCCTTTGGATGGGTATGTGGAGGGTCCGGGCGAGGGGTGAGCTGGTGCAGCGGGGTGGTTTTCGGGAGGGACTGGATTCATGACAGAGACTGGCGGGCTTGAGAGCGCTGGTTTAGGGATGCCAGCTGCCCGTGCCGACACCAGCGGTGGGTCCTCCACGCTGGAAGCCAGCAGGAGCCCTCCGTGGGCTCGACTCGGGATCAGGAGCCCTCCGTGGGCTCGACTCGGGATCAGGAGCCCTCCGTGGGCTCGACTCGGGATCAGGAGCCCTCCGTGGGCTCGACTCGGGATCAGGAGCCCTCCGTGGGCTCGACTCGGGATCAGGAGCCCTCCGTGGGCTTAACTCGGGAACAGGAGCCCTCCCTGGGCTTAACTCGGGAACAGGAGCCCTCCCTGGGCTTAACTCGGGAACAGGAGCCCTCCCTGGGCTTAACTCGGGAACAGGAGCCCTCCCTGGGCTTAACTCGGGAACAGGAGCCCTCCCTGGGCTTAACTCGGGAACAGGAGCCCTCCCTGGGCTTAACTCGGGAACAGCCCGCACTTCTGGGCTGAAGACAGAGACGGTGCTGGGATGAGATGGGTAACCGGATCCTTTGTATGGGTATGTGGAGGGTCCGGGCGAGGGGTGAGCTGGTGCAGCGGGGTGGTTTTCGGGAGGGACTGGATTCATGACAGAGACTGGCGGGCTTGAGAGCGCTGGTTTAGGGATGCCAGCTGCCCGTGCCGACACCAGCGGTGGGTCCTCCACGCTGGAAGCCAGACTGGGATACAGAAGAACAGTCCTTGATCTGGGTGCAACAGACAGGAAATGACAGGATTTTGAGCAAACAGCCGTCATGTGACGTGACTCTGGATGATCAGCTGAGATCTGACTAGACTCGTGAAGACCCGCTGTGACTTGATCTGCCTCATGAAGAACAGCTGTAAATTGACTGGTCTCATGAAGATCTGTGGTGACTTGACTAGACTCATGACGATCAACTGTGACTAGACCTGACTCATGATGATCACCTGTGACTTGACTAGACTCATGACTATCAGCTGTGACTAGACTCGACTCCGGAAGACCAACTTCTTCTACCTCCAGATTAACTCCATTTAGATACAGGACCTGATTAACCAGCTCGATCAGGGGAAAGCTATACGTGGGAAGAGCACCGCTGATTACGTCATCATCCAGCCCCAGCCGAAAACAGACCCAGAGGACAGACTCCAACCAGCTCACCCGGTGAGAGAGCTCTAGGAACTCCTCCACATACCTCTCCAAATCCCGACCACCCTGCCGCAGACACCAAAGCCTGTCTTCAGCCGTTGACATCTCGTTTTCGGTCAGTTATTCTGTCCCGCTGTTGCTGTGCCAGGGAACAGGCAGGACGACGAGGATGAAGGATACAATAAACCTTTAATAATTTGACAAGAGGGTAGGAGCACACGCACAGAATAACATTCACAATAACTGACAAACTGGAACACAATGGACAGGAACTGATATAGGGTGGATAACGAGGGGCAGACAGGTGAGCACAATGAGGTGATTAACTAATAATGAGAACAGGAACAACCAAATAAGGACACAGAGGGAGAAACCATACTTGACAGTCCACAGGGGTGTGACATATGTAGTCAGGAAATCAGAAACCCTGAAATCTGATACACATTGTTTCAATTGTTTTCATACATAAATATAAATACTAAACAAGTGTATGGATAATTTTAAGTGTATGGATTTGTTTAAGAAAAACATAAAGTCTTGTAGTGAGTAAAATGCTGCTTTTCCTTTTGGACAGTCTCACCACATCAGTGGATGCAGTGGTGGCCATTTGCGTCATCTTTGCCATGTCCTTCATCCCAGCCAGCTTCATCCTCTACCTCATTCAGGAACGTGTCACCAAGGCCAAGCATCTGCAATTTGTTAGTGGAGTCAGCCCTCTGGTCTACTGGGTCGCCAACTTTTTCTGGGACATGGTGAGATTCATCAGCATTGTGTGTTAACAAGGGCAGTTCTGAGAAATGTCAGTCATTAGTCATTGCAAAGTGTGTTTGGATTACCGCTTGATTGCTCACATCCCTTTTGTTTGTTTGTGCCAGATGAACTACTCTGTCAGCACAGCAATGGTTGTGGGCATTTTCGTGGCTTTTGATAAGAAATGCTACACGTCACCGACCAATCTGCCAGCACTGGTCGCTTTGCTTTGTCTCTATGGGTCAGTCAGTGACTTATGTAGGTTCAGACTCATTTGAAGAAAATCAGCTAAGCACAACAGTGATTTTTCTTTCACTCTTCTCTATGCAGGTGGTCAGTGACGCCCATGATGTACCCCATGTCCTACATGTTCAATGTACCCAGCACGGCATATGTGTCCCTCTCCTGCATCAACCTTTTCATTGGTATCAACAGTAGCGCCATCACCTTCATCTTAGAGCTCTTTGAAAACAACAGGGTATATTTTTATGTCAGTTTTTGTTATAATTTAAATGATACATTATAAGTTAGTACCTTTTAGTCTCAGTAATGCTTTAAAGTTACACAGAAAAAAAGTCCATGTTTACCGATAAAGTAACAATTGTCTGGTTCCTTATTTTGCAGTAATTGCTTGTGTTTTTTCTTCACAAATGCTTCAGTCTCTGCTAATGTTTAATGAGGTGTTGAAGAAGGTGTTACTGGTCTTCCCTCACTTCTGTCTCGGTCGAGGTCTCATTGATATGGCCATGAACCAAGCCGTAACTGATGTCTATGCCCGATTTGGTAAGTTTATCTATTAACAGTGTTGGGCAGTAACGCATTACTTAGTAATGTAGCGTTACTGTAATTTGGTTACTATTTTAGTAACGGAGTAATTTAACGAGTTATAATTTTCAAAATCGTAATTAGAGTATAGTTACAAGCTGAGGTCTCTGTACGTTACTGCCGTGTTACATTGCTGACAGAATGCAGTGTTTTATCATCTAGATTGTAAAAAGGATGTAGCACACGCACTGTCGAGTCAAGTGCCAGTGGATTAGAGACCTGAGAAGATGGGCGAGTGCTGCTGTGGGCGGGTACAGACACTCGTGGGTGTGCGGGATGCGGGAGAATAAAATGATTCACGGGACTCCCGCAAAATAGAAATATCTAAACATAAAATATCTAAAACAAATAAATTGTTATTAATCTATTGCACAAAAGAAACATGAACTAATATAAAATATAAACAATTAACATGTGCAAGCGTATGCAGAGTTTCTATTTAGGCTATGACACGTGTTTGCAGCGTTGAGCAATGCAGTGCTGAAATTTGCGTGCTCACGAATCCTCTCATTATAACACACGAATTGTAGACATTATGAAAGATTCATTATGCATATATTTATAATGTTATAACAGAGATTTGTGAGATTGCGATAAACTGAGATGTCTTTTAAAGATTATTGCAGTGCTCTTTGCTGGCATTTGCTGCCAAACCATGCACGCAGCAGCTGCTTGCTTTAGTTAAAAATAACAGTGTTCTGTGAATGTTGATGCTTTAATAACAAATATTTATCGGGAGCGTGTATGCTGAGATTTCATAAATTTAATGGAGAAAAAAGTAACGTAACTAGTAATGTAATTAATTACTAATTACTTTTGAAATAAAGTAATCAGAACAGTAACGTGATTACTTTTAAAAGAAGTAATCAGCAATCAGTAATTTGATTAAATTTTCAGAGTAACTTGCCCAACACTGTCTATTAACAATACGTAATAATGAAACAACAGTTGTTGTCATGCCTGTTCAAATTGACAATGTTATCTCCTCAGATTTTTGAAAGTGGATTTGAATGCAATTTCTAAAAATAATTCAGTCCATCTCTAAAAAAAATTAAGCATGCGTATAAAAAGTGTGTCTAAAATTCTGCAGAAAACATATATTCACTTGTCTAAATCCAATTGAACTGCATCTTCTCGCCTCAAAATTCGTAGATTAGTGACCCTGGACCACAAAACCAGTCATAAGGGTCAGTTTTTCAAAATTTTTCGAGATTTAATCTGAAAGCTTTCCATTGATGTATGGTTTGTTAGGATAGGACTATATTTGGGCGAGATACAACTATTTGAAAATCTGGAATCTGAGGGTGCAAAAAAATCTAAATATTGAGAAAATCGCCTTTAAAGTTGTCCAAATGAAGTTCTTAGCCATGTATTTTAGTAATTAAAAATCAAGTTTTAATATATTTACAGTAGGAAATTTACAAAATATCTTCATGGAACATGATCTTTACTTAATAACCTAATGATTTTTGGCATAAAAGAAAAATCAATAATTTTGACCCATACAATGTATTTTTTGGCTATTGCTACAAATATACCCCAGCGACTTAAGACTGGTTTTGTGCTCCAGGGTCACATTATTCTCCTGTGAAACACAAAGAAAAAATGTCACAGTCTTATCCTGTTGTTTATATTATATCATATCATATTATATTATATTATCACTAAGGCTGCATTTATTTGATCAATAATACCAGTAAAATAGTGAAGTATCATTACAATTTGAAATAACTGTTTGCTATTTGAATATATTGTGATGCAAAGCTGAATTTTCAGCAGCCATTACTTTAGTCTTCAGGATCACATGATCCTTTGGTGATTTGGTGCTCAAATAACATTTCTTATTACTATCAATGTTGAAAACATTTGTACATTTTTTCAGGAATATTTGATGATTTGAAGTTCAAACCTTTTGTAAAGACTTCCACTTTTGATTAATTTTATGTGTCCTTGCTGAATAAAAGTGTTAATGTCTAAAAAAAGTGGGAAAACTGTACTTTTAGCCTTAATGTATAATGTATTACAAAGGTATTCATAATGTGTGTTGTAATGCATTATATATTTTTATTAATAATTGAAACCAAAGTTAAAATGCATTATATATTGATAATATAATGTGTTCACCATGTGTTTTAATGCAGTGTACTTTCTAAAGGTTTAACAATCAAGAAACAAGGTGCGTTACAAGACCAAACTAATGCATCAAAACTACTTTTATAATGCAATATATATAAAGGCGTTGTACCTAAAATGTTACCAGAAATCTTACTGACCTGGTAGTGTTAATAATATTAATCAAAAATTGCTAAATAACACTGCTAATATGGAGAACTATGGTAACAAGTGAGGCAGAACTGCCACTGGTGACTCCACAAAAGTAAAATTGCATGATGCAATTTGGATGTTTAATCTTGTGATGATAAGACAACTGTCCTTACAATAAATTCTGTTTTGGCACAGGGGAGGAGTTTTCCATGGATCCATTCAGATGGAACTTTGTGGGGAAGAATCTCTTCTGTATGGCTGTGGAGGGTTTTGTCTATTTCATCTTTAATCTGCTCATCCAGTACAATTTTTTTCTTGATCACTGGTGAGGACAAAAAGACATATTCATATTTTCTGAGATTCTGCTCAGTTTCATATCATGTATGTCCAGATTTTTACTCTACAGCTGCAAAAACAAAACAAAAAAACATTTAAAAAGTTACCTTTAATCTGTTATATTAATATTTAATTGCTTTACTTTGTGTTTTCCACACTGTATCTTAAAACAGCATATGATGGTAACTATTATTTCTGTCTATTATTTGTGTAGGGTGTCATACTATGGGAAGAGTCCAGTTAAAGATGAAGATGATGATGTAGCTCAGGAGAGAGAGCGCATTTATAAAGGAGGAAACAAGAATGACATCCTTCTAATCCGAGACTTGTCAAAAGTAAGTGGCCAGACCAAAGGTACTTCGCACCGGAGGAAACTTTTCATAGCTCCTAGAACTACGCTGTGCGAAAGCACCTCAAGTGACTAAGATAAAAAGCATCCATTTTATATTTTGTAAGCTATGTCAGAGTTTAACTTGTAGCATTTTTAATTACCATTATTGCCGTGCTAAAGAGTACAGTCTCATCTTAGACATACAGGCGCAGAAAACGACCAGCAGTGGACAAAATCTGTGTAGGAGTTCCAGCAGGAGAGGTATCACCGAAAATACTTTTTATGTGTATCATTTCTAAGCCGTACTGTTGCTCCGATTGAAATGAATGACCGAACAGTAATGTGGGAATCAACTTAAATGTTTTCTGCAGTGCTTTGGGCTTCTTGGTGTAAATGGTGCAGGTAAAACCACAACCTTTAAAATGCTGACCGGAGACACGGATGTGACATCAGGGGAGGCGTCAGTAGCTGGATACAGGTAATATACAAAGATATAAAGAGTTGTTTATCTGCATTGGATGCACATGCTAAACATGAACTGTGTTTTTCTTCAGTATTCTCACCAATATCCTGGATGTGCACCAGAATATGGGCTACTGCCCTCAGTTTGATGCCATAGACGAGCTGCTGACGGGAAGGGAGCACCTGTACCTGTACGCTCGCCTCCGCGGGATCCCTGAATCTGAGATTAGCCGAGTAAGTCTCACAGCCAAACACCTCATTCACCTTGGTCAAAGAAATTTTCAATCTGACTTAAAGGAAAAGTTCACTCTAAAATGAAAGTTTGCTGAAAATGGACACACCTCAGGCCATCCAAGATGTAGATGAGTTTGTCTCTTCACCAGAACATATTTGGAGAAATTTGCATTACATCACTCGCTCATCCTCTGCAGTGAATGGGTGCCGTCGAATTGAGAGTCCAAACAGTTTATAAACAATCACAATAATCCACAAATAATCCACACGACACACCACAGTCCATCAAGTTATGTGTTGGGAACTGAAAAGCTGTGTGTTTGTAAGAAACATCCATCATTTTAACTTTAAATCATCACTTAAACCTAGCCAAAATATGAGTCTATAAACTATAATAATAATGCTTACTCCATTGATAAAGTCCATCCCGTGTTGTCT
This sequence comes from Sinocyclocheilus grahami, assembly GCF_001515645.1. Taxonomy (NCBI): domain Eukaryota; kingdom Metazoa; phylum Chordata; class Actinopteri; order Cypriniformes; family Cyprinidae; genus Sinocyclocheilus; species Sinocyclocheilus grahami. The sequence goes on from NW_015505367.1 coordinate 961,006, forward strand.
GCTCACATCAAAATCTTTTTTACACAGCTTCACTATCACTTCACTGTCACTTCACAAGACAAATATTGATGGACTGAAGTTGTGTGGATTACTTGTCAATTATTGTGATGTTTTTATCAGCTATTTGGACTCTCATTCTGATGGCACCAATTAACACACCCCACACCATCATCTCAGACCACGATTTCCACCGAGGGGGACCAAAAGCAACAATCTGCACCAGGGCCCTAACTATGCCAGTGGTGAGCAAGTGATGTAATGCTAAATTTCTCCAAATTGGTTCTGATAAAGAAACAAACTCATCTACATCTTGAATGAAGTAAATTTACAATTCTGGGTGAATTATTCCTTTATAGGTTGCCTATGGTGTATTCTAACTAGGGTACTGCGTCCCATCCAAGAAGACACTATCATTGCCTTACCACTTCCAAAGTGTGTGCTAGATTCCTGAGCTGTGCAGCATCAAGCACCAAGTTATTTTTTTCAGTAATACGATTTATTTGCAGCAGGCAGGGAGTTGCTTCAGACACATCAGAGCAACACCCTGACAAGAAAAATACACACGCTTTTATACCTTGATGATCATGTTTAAAATAACCAAGTTGCATAAGGCTTGCACATGCTTTACAGTGTTCTACAGGTTACACTCATACCGGCCTTGCTTGCAGCTGACAGTTTTCCCAGTTTAGTCACTTTAGAGTCCATTTAGAGTCTGTTTAATCTTGTGATGATAAGCATACAGTTGGTGCATGGCCTTAGCGTGGCAACTGGAATTATAAAACATACTCATTCCAGTTGTTTCTGAGGCCTGTTATTTAAAAGTATCCTTGACCTTCCTAGAAGCATAAGCATGCTCAGGACATATTGTAATTTCAGGTTACAACATAAGCATATTATTTTGAGAGCATACAATCCTAATAATCCTTATAACAATTCCATAAAAACAAAAAAACTAAAATTCACTCATCAACAAAAAAATTCCACCACAACACACGTCACACAATAGTACACAACCTTAGGTTCATTCCACACTTAATTTTACACAAACAACTGCAATACGTTAGGCTGTTACTGATATACTGTTAACTGATAAGCATTCTGTTACAGTCTTTATTATTGTGTACTGTATGATTGTATGTTTTCTGTAGGTGGCCGAGTGGGGGATTCAGAAGCTGGGTCTGTCTGAATATGCAGGAAACTGTGCTGGTACCTACAGCGGGGGCAACAAGAGGAAACTGTCTACTGCTATTGCTATGATTGGCTGTCCTCCTCTAGTGCTCCTGGTATGTTTTTCCTAAGCGTTCTCAGTGTCATCGTGCAAAACAAAAACATTGGTGTAATTTAACTCTGTAAATGAATGTAGGATGAGCCCACCACAGGAATGGACCCTCACTCCCGTCGCTTCCTGTGGACCGCCATTCTGAGTATCATCCGTGATGGGAGGGCAGTCGTTTTGACGTCTCACAGGCAAGAATTTAAAATTAACGCTGGGTTTCCCAAACAGGGTTTACGGACCATTTGGTGTTTTTGAATGAAACAATTGATGAAACATTAACATTCTAACATTAAAATCCACAAATGGGACTGCACAATTAATCAAAATAAAACTGAAATAGTGATATGTCTTATTAAATAACAATTTTCGAATAAAAGGTTGCTATATAAAAATGAGTAGAGCATCAGAATGTTTATTTACATGCACACAGCTTGTAATGTAGTGTTTTTAGAGTGGCTTGGTTCATAGTAAATAAAAGTAAATCAGTTGCAATATGAGACATTGACATATCAAATGTCATATCACAGTTCAAATTCCCAATCACCAAATAATCACACATACTTTTTTGGCATAGTCGTGCAGCCCTAAATAATTTAATAATAAAAAGATTATTTTGTTTACTTGCATGTCATGTGACCATTACCCAACACAAGAGAACTGTAAACATCATGCAAATGTGTTGTTAAATTATTGAAACATTAACTTAAAATCTCAGGGGGTACGTCACGTAATATATATTTTATGTCTAAGTGGTTTGGCTGACAAAAAAGTTTGGGAACCCCTGTGTGAATGCTATAACATTCATAATTTGTTACTTAGTGACTTAAATATCTCAAGCTGACGCTAAAATGATTTTTAAAAAAAATAATTTTTAATAAAAATCATTATTAAGTAAAATAATTTAAATAAATAAATGCATTTATTTATTTTTTGCATTTACAGTATGGAAGAGTGTGAAGCTCTTTGTACTCGCTTGGCCATCATGGTCAACGGGACATTTAAGTGTCTGGGCACAATCCAGCATCTGAAATACAAGTGAGTATGTTCTTTTGGAAAGTCTTACAATTTTAAGTCAAGTATGTAATTTCCATATTATCACAAATCAACTAAATTGTTTTTCCAGCCTTAAATTCTTAACTTTGAAAGGTGATATGCAAAACAACGTTAATCCATGAAATGGTCAACAATACAAGCGCATGCTTAGTTTTACATGTATTGTGCATATTGATTGTGCTTGTGGACAGGTTTGGAGGTGGCTATGTAGTCACGATGAAGATCAAAGCTGAAAAAGCAGGCATGCCTCCTGACCTGATCCCGGCCGAGTCCTTTATGGAAAGCAGCTTCCCAGGATGTCTACAACGAGAGAAACACTACAACACTTTACAATATGAAATCGCTGCTGCCTCACTGGCGCGAGTCTTCCAGCTGGTGTTGACCAACAAGGAGAGACTGAACATTGAGGACTACTCTGTGTCTCAGACCACATTAGACCAGGTAACTTCATCATCGAGTCATAACCAGCTGCGATGTGTAAAGCTTCAAGCAACAAATCTCTTTCACGTCAGTCCATACCAGCTGTCAGCAGCATGTTAAGACTTTAAGTTATTTTAGCATTTCACTTTTACTGCAGACAAGAAAAATAGCTTGATGCTGTAAAATCAACATGCTGTGCTCTAGGGACCTTCCGTTAGAAATTAATTATTGGTTACTGAGATTGAATACGATTTGCTCAGCAGATGTGACTGACAGGACTAACAGCTCATCTGTTTCACTGCCTTACAGGTGTTTGTGAGTTTTGCTAAGCAGCAGTCAGGAGAAGATAATGCTCAGCTCAGAGCATCAGTGCCGAGGCGAGACACAAAGGTCTCACCGCTATGAAGAGTTGCGACGACAAACAGTTAAGATGAACTCTAATGCTTCAAAAGGACTCATGGCTGACAACACATTACACCATGTTGTTTATGAGGTTCCTAAAGCCTTTTATATATGTATTTATACAACATATGTATTTATACACAAAACCTTCTGCATCTATTTGAAGTTGTACAAATGTCATAGATTTTGTTTTCACAGTATATAAAATTTTTTAACATCTGCCCTCAGTCTACAGCACTCTGAGCTAAAGGTCAATCTCCACCCACTGAAAGAAAAAAACCTCCACAGATTAAAGTAATAGTCTACTCAAAAATAAAAATTCCGTGTTTTTTTCGTTTTTCTTTTTTGAGCATCTTGCTTGGGAACATAAGATATTGTGAATAATGTTAGTAAACAAACAGTTTTGGTTCACATTGACTTCCATTATATGAATAAAAATACAATGGAAGTCAAATGGAACCAAAATTGTTTGGTTACTAACATTTTTCACAATATATTATTTTGGGCAGAAATAGGCTTGATAGGCATGAGTGTGAGTAAATGATTTTTGTGTGAACTATCCTTTTAAAGTAGTTGTATAAAATGCTTATAAATATAAAATTTCCACACAAAATTACTTTTTGGTTTCCAAGCTATTTAAATTGTATTTATTATATTTATACATTTGTAAATATTAGTGTTCCCTTTCATGGGAACTTCGAACTGCGTCCTCTAGGGGTCACTATGGGGGACGCCTCGTCGTGACCCGTGTCTGAAGCATACATTGAAAAAACACCAACTCGTTGGCCAGCGACAGCCATGACGTCACTACTGGTGCGACTATAGTATAAATAGGCGACGGGAGCACACATCTTTCTCTTCTTCGTCTTCATTGACTGTTCTGTTTGAAGCGTGCATTTCCAAGGAAAAAGTAAGAGCTATCTCTATTCATTATGGCGAGCACTAGCAGAGCATTTAGAAGGTGTGTGCCTCCGTGTCATCGCTATTTGACACCAGATGACACACACGATCGATGTGTTGCATGTTTGGGCGAAGAGCACGCACGCGATGTCCTCAAGGGGGCAATCTGCGTGTATTGCGAGCGTTTTCCAAAGAAAAAGCTCCGTTCTTGTTTGTCTCTCTTTTCGAGTAAAGAGGGGCAGCCATCTGCTTCCCCATGTTTGGGCGAAGAGCACGCACGCGATGTCCTCAAGGGGGCAATCTGCGTGTATTGCGAGCGTTTTCCAAAGAAAAAGCTCCGTTCTTGTTTGTCTCTCTTTTCGAGTAAAGAGGGGCAGCCATCTGCTTCCCGCGGTTCAGGACCCACTGCTGCTGAGGCACGGAGGAGAATGAGCTTGTGGGTTTCGCAGGTGGACCTGGCCGATGGGTTTAAGGAGGGGCTTTCCCTCTCGCGTTCATCGGCGGCGGGAGAGAGACAGCCGCCAGAGGATGATATTCTCTCTTTAACATCATCTGATCCGGGGGCCAGTGCTCTGCTGGGTTCAGCCCAGGAAGAGCAGGAAATGGATGAAGAGAGCGAAGAAGCTGAGGCTGAGCCTTCTCAATCCTCCTGCCCTGCGTATGACGAGCCCTTAGAGGTTATGGATCGTGCCACGACGAGGCTCGACTTGCCATGGAAGCGGACTAAGGAAGTGACGTTGTGAGGTCGTCTCGAGGAACGTTATCTTTCTGGCCATAACCCTCCAGCTCCATACTGAGATCGAGAAGGAATGGAAGAAGCCACTTTCCTCACGCATTCATCGGTTTCAGCATACCAGTTATGCGAACATCGAGGCGAATGCCCCCTGTAGAAGAGACGCTAGCTAGCTATCTCTCTATGGGTGAGACATCGTCTCTCAAAACTCCCTCCTTGCCATCCATGCCTCTTCAAGCCCTTAGAGGTTATGGATCGTGCCACGACGAGGCTCGACTTGCCATGGAAGCGGACTAAGGAAGTGACGTTGTGAGGTCGTCTCGAGGAACGTTATCTTTCTGGCCATAACCCTCCAGCTCAGGTGAGTCTTCCTTTCCTTCCTGATCTCCATACTGAGATCGAGAAGGAATGGAAGAAGCCGTTTTCCTCACGCATCCATCGGTTTCAGCATACCAGTTATGCGAATATCGAGGCGGTGCGCGAAAACGGCTATGAGAGAATGCCCCCTGTAGAAGAGACGCTAGCTAGCTATCTCTCTATGGGAGCGACATCATCTCTCAAAACTCCCTCCTTGCCATCCGTGCCCCTTCAAACTACATCTCGCTTGAATGGCAAGGCATACTGAATGGCTGAGTTGCGCCGCACCACGGATCTTGCTCTTCGTGCTACTAAACAGGCTGCCTTTGCCATTGGCAGATCTATGGCGGCAATGGTAGTGACGGAGAGGCATCTGTGGGTAAACCTGGCAGACATCGGGAAGAAAGAGAGGGGCTTTCTTCTCGATGCCCCGGTTTCGCACTCTGAACTTTTTGGTACATCCGTTGAGACGGTCATCGAAAAGTTCAGGGAGGCGAAGGCACGCTCAGCGGCCTTCAAAACCTTCATTCCACGAAGGTCCAGGTCTGAGCCCGAACAACCCAGGGGTCCTGGCCCGTCTCAGTTTGAGGATCAGAGACGAGCACAGAGGGCTAGTGTCGCGACTCCCGCTCCTCCTCCGCATGCGGGTAGGGGTAGGAAGTATCGTGGGTCAAAGGGAGGTAGGCAAGACTTGAGGGATGTGATCCAGGCAAGGTGTCAGCGCTCTCGTCCGGATCAGAGTAATACTTAGGTATCCACTCTTTTTCCTCAGGGGGTGTAACATCTACCCCTTTTTTCTTCCCCTTCCTAATCCTGTAACCACCATATCTCCACCTGACCGAGGTCAGGTGGAAGCTTCCTGCATAACAGTCTCCTTCTGGACCTATGATGTTTTGGTTGGTTCTATGGTTAATCATAGTAACCACCTTACTGAAGGTCCGGTCTAGAGCTTTTCCGGACAGAGCTCCAACGCGGGAGCCGTGGTGGGTGAGTACGATCCATGTCTAATATATGTATGTGCTATGAAACTGGTGGTTGTGTGTACCCTTCTGCTAGTTTCTTTGCAGTGTTTCCCGTGCTGGGTTCAGAAACCGGGTGCTCGACTTGCAGTGTTTATTTCACTCGTCGAGATATGTCCAGAAGGTAAGTAAGGTTTCATACTTCCTGGATCATGCGGCCATAACACAGGCTTCTGCGGGAGTTTTGTGATTATCAGGCCCCCGGTGTCACTGCAAAGAATTTCCTGGACGTCCAGGCTGGGGTTTACGCTTTCATGCTACCCTGACTGGTCTACCGTATCCGGGTCGCCCTGAGGGGTGTTTCCCGATCACCAGGATATCCCCTTGAGGCATCACCCCCCTCACCATTGAGGGTTATTGTGAGTATGATGTCTCTTTCGAGCGTTAATCCTCTCTGAGGAGTTACTTGAGGGATGTGATCCAGGCAAGGTGTCAGCGCTCTCGTCCGGATCAGAGTAATACTTAGGTATCCACTCTTTTTCCTCAGGGGGTGTAACATCTTCCCCTTCCTAATTCCCCTGTAACCACATCTCTCCACCTGACCGAGGTTAGGTAAAAGCTTCCTGCATAACAGTCTCCCACTGGACCTATGATGTTTTGGTTGGTTCTATGGCTAAATCATAGTGACCACCTTACTGATGGTCCGGTCTAGAGGCTTCTCCGGACAGAGCTCCGATGCGGCAACCATGGTGGGTGAGTACAATCCATGTCTATAATATGTATATATGAATATATATGTGTATCTAATGAGATTGGTGGTTGTGTGTTACCTTCTGCTAGTTTTTTTGCAGTGTTCCCGGGACCTGTGTGTTTCTGCACCCCCTTTTTTCTAGGATAAGTCCTCGATGAGGCCCCTCTGCCAGGTTCAGAACCAGGTGCTCGACTTGCAGTGTGTATTTCACTCGTCGATGTATGTCCAGACGGTAAGAAAAGCTGGGTTTCGGCTTCATACTTTCCTGGATCATGTGGCCATAACACAGGCTTCTGCGGGAGCCTTCGTGATCATCGGGCCCCTGGCGCGTCACTGCAAAAAATATCCCCTCTTGCTGAGGCATTACGGGAACCTTCCTGTGTAAATGCTGTCTCGGGCAGTGCTTCCCTCGCTTTTGAGGGTTGTATTTGAGCTTGCCTGTCCTGTTTGGCCCAGTACTTCCAGGTATCTGTAATCAGATGCTTGGAAAAATCTAAATCCAAATACTATGGTAAGTGCACACGTAAGCTTTGCGCACGTTTCTACAAATCCACATGAGTGGTAAGTGTGCATGTTATGCTTTGCCTACTTCCTAAAAACCACATAAGTGGTAAGTGTGCACGTTATGCTTTGCCACTTTTCTGAAATCCTGTATGGCAGGGGGTACGCGTTATTGACCTTGTTCCCTTTCTCCGAGTTGGTTAGACCCCCGGTACCTTGGGTTCCACTCAACTAGTGTGGCTCTGTCGACACACTCTGGAAGCATAGCTCCCCTCATCATTGAGGGTTGTATTTGAGCTTGCCTGTCCTGTTTGGCCCAGTACTTCCAGGTATCTGTAATCAGATGCTTGGAAAAATCTAAATCCAAATACTATGGTAAGTGCACACGTAAGCTTTGCGCACGTTTCTACAAATCCACATAAGTGGTAAGTGTGCACGTTATGCTTTGCCACTTTTCTGAAATCCTGTATGGCAGGGGTTACGCGTTATTGACCTTGTTCCCTTTCTCCGAGTTGGTTAGACCCCCGGTACCTTGGGTTCCACTCAACTAGTGTGGCTCTGTCGACACACTCTGGAAGCATAGCTCCCCTCATCATTGAGGGTTGTATTTGAGCTTGCCTCTCCTGTTGGCCTAGTACTTCCGGGTATCTGTAAACAGATGCTTGGGAAACTCTAAAATCAATACTATTATAAGTGCACATGTTAAGCTTTGCGCACTTTCTACAAATCCACATAAGTGGTAAGTGTGCACGTTATGCTTTGCACACTTTCTAAAATCCACATAGCTGGTAAGTGTGCACGTTATGCTTTGCCCACTTTCTAAAAACCCCATAGTTGGTAAGTGTGCACGTTAGGCTTTTCCCACTTTCTAAAATCCACATAAGTGGTAAGTGTGCACGTTATGCTTTGCCCACTTTTCTAAAAACCTGTACGGTAAGAGCTACGCCCAACAGTTTTGTGCTCTTTCTGAGTGGTTTAAAACCCCGGTTCC
>NW_015505367.1:969697-1114347 GCF_001515645.1 Sinocyclocheilus grahami
TCTGAGCCCGAACAACCCAGGGGTCCTAGCCCGTCTCGGTTTGAGGATCAGAGACTGGCTCAGAAGGCTAGTGTCGCGGCTCGCGCTCCTCTCCCGCCCGCGGGTAGGGGTAGGAAGAATCGCGGGTCAAAGGAAGGCTAGGCCTTTGGCCATAGGGAATAATGTCACTGACAGCCGTCTAACGTCCCAGGGGCAACTCCCATAGTAATATGGTAGAGTTGGTACTTAGTGCTTGCCATGGTTCTGGCATGCACTCCCCTCAGCATGGTGGCAAGGGTATACTGTTCCCCTTAGCGACCCCTAGAGGAAGCAGTTCTAAGTTCCCATGAAAGGGAACATCTCAGGTTACTTATGTAACCATGGTTCCCTGAGTAGGGAACGAGACACTGTGTCCTCTAGGTTTCTTGCCATGCTGTGGACGCAAGCTTCAGACGAAGAAGTGAATGATGTGTTCTCCCAGTACCTATTTATACTATAGTCACACCGGTAGTGACGTCATGGCTGTTGCCGGCCAACGAGTTGGTGTTTTTTCAATGTATGCTTCAGACAAGGGTCACGACGAGGCGTCCCCCATAGTGACCACTAGAGGACGCAGTGTCTCGTTCCCTACTCAGGGAACCGTGGTTACATAAGTAACCTGCGACGTTTTTCTTTCTTGCAGTTGCAGTTTTTCTTTGTTGTTCAAATCTTTCAAATGCTAAATCAAAGCGCATCTGTTACAGCAGTGCCTGTAAATGCACATGCAATGAAATGCTTTATTCTAATATAACTTTGACAATACATTGCTTTTGTACTGCTTGAACATCAACAGTATGTGCTCAACTGAATTTGAAATCTGCAATTCCAACCTGAAACTTATGCAAATTTGCATCATCATTGTATTATTCCATCAAAGTTACTTTTTATTATTACTCTTTCTCAGGGTCAGCTGGCTGGCGCTCACTTTGTAGCATTATGCTTGGCTTGCAGGTGTTTGTTTTTTTTAAGGTATTTTTTGCATGCAGTGAATACACACTGATTAAGTAATTATGGCATTTATCAACAATCGACTAACTTGACCATATGAACCAGGTAAACCTTGTCCTCATGGTGTAGATCGCGAAAATCAGTAAAACTATGTTTCTGTTTTGGGGAATGAAGAGTTTCAATAGTCATTATAAAATGCATTATTGCATATTAAATCTATTTACTGATGAATACATGAAAACACTATTCTGCACGATTGTTATTTTACCATGTCTTGAAAATACTGACATTTGGAAACTGATGATCACTTATTTCTGGGAAATAAAATCTTCAGTAACATTTTATTTATGACACAAACACTCAGATATGTTCTGCAAAATGTTTTTATGGAATACAAAAATGAACAATCAACATCAATAAAACAGTATCACACTGTACACCATGTTTTCTTGGTGGTCTGTATAATTTTGCAAAATAATACACCCGCTAAAACACCTCTTTTTGCAAAAAGTTTCTGTTAGTATATCTTCCTCAAACTTGCAGTACAACCTCAGTCTGTTCTCAGTAAGCCTCTCTTCATAATTAATGTAATTACTACACTCTAAAAAAATGCTGGGTTAAATACAACCCAGCGCTGGGTGAAATATGGACAACCCCAGCTATTGGGTTGTTTTGACCCAGCAGTTGGTTTAAATGTTTAACCCAACCTTCTGGGTAGTAACCCAACCACTGGGTCAAAACAATCTAAATAACCTAAACCGGTTTGTCCATATTTCACCCAGCGCTGGGCTGTATTTAACCCAGCATTTTTTTAGAGTGTAGTAATTACTGTAATTACTACACTCTAAAAAAATGCTGGGTTGTATTTAACCCAGCATTTTTTTAGAGTGTAGTAATTACTGTAATTACTACACTCTAAAAAAATGCTGGGTTAAATACAACCCAGCGCTGGGTGAAATATGGACAACCCCAGCTATTGGGTTGTTTTGACCCAGCAGTTGGTTTAAATGTTTAACCCAACCTTCTGGGTAGTAACCCAACCACTGGGTCAAAACAATCTAAATAACCTAAACCGGTTTGTCCATATTTCACCCAGCGCTGGGTTGTATTTAACCCAGCATTTTTTTAGAGTGTAGTAATTACTGTAATTACCATTTCACACTTCCATCACAATCTTAATTGTGTCTGAATAAATCACAAGGTCTGACAGAGAAACAATAGACTTATTTTGCTGCTTATAATATGCTGTTTGATGAGGCATCCAATGACAAAAGTGCATGTAGGTTCATCCTTTCTACAATTGATCTAGAAGAAGAGTAGAATGATGGCTGTTCTCAAGTCAGGAGAGTCTTTGAATTGTTCAATGTAGGTTTTATGCTTTGCCCGAGCCCATATAGTCATCTGAATAAAACCCCAAAATGCAAAAACTCCCACTGCAGAAATATGAAAGATTCACAGTTTTATCAGGCAGATGTAGCAAAATATATATTTTGCTGCAATATAGTCAGAGATCACTAGTGGAAAATATTTTGCTTTTCTTCTAACATAATGCAGAATATCAAATGTAACTCGTTGATGTTACATCAGCATATATTATTATGTTTTTAAACTTTAAATAACTTGTTTATTTCCAGGTTTAGATTTTGAATCCCAGATTTTTACTGTGGTCTTAGACATATAGGCTGTGTCTGAAATTGCATACTCTCTAAATTAGTGACGACTGCTTTAGAAGCACTGCTTCTTCAAGCTTCAAAACCTTTGTGAATCATTTGTTTCGCACCAGTGGTTCAGAGCACGAAGTGCGTATCAAACTGCCAAAGTCATGCAATTTCAGTAAACGATGCTTTGTTACATCTCAACTGTTTTGAAATGTTTAAAAAATTTCAATGGTTTGTCTTTTTTTTGGGGGGGGGGGGGGGGATCTCTGTGAGCCTGTGAATCATGCAAGTTCATCGAGATGGTTTTTACCTGTTATCTGATAAATTTTTCCCAGTTCATTCCATTTTTAATAAGACATTTGTGTAATTAAAAAAGGAAGAATAGTTACTCTCTTATTGGCCTGTTAAGGCAAGTTCTCCGTAAAACAAACTAAACAAGTGCTGCTGTTTTTCGCTTACTATACAGTAGGCCCTTGGAAAGTATGTGTTTTCAGATGCAGCCTTGGGCTCTTTACTGTAGTGTGCTGAGAACGGTGTGTGATGGAATACTGTCTACCTGGAACACACTGTGTCATGACTGTGAAGCTGATCCATGATCCTACCTGGAAACAAACACAGATTTCCAGTTTTACATCACTACACAAAACACAGACAATATTCCTCAAAATCGCAGGGATATTTCATCCAGAGACGTTTCACATGCTGAGATACATGTGCTCTCCACAGGTGTGGACACAACCTCAGACATTCCAAATGTCTCATTTACTGCTTTTTTTTACATGAAACAAGGTTATTTTGTAAACTTGACAAACCTCATATGGGCAGGACACGAAGAAAAAGAGCCAAGTGAATGGATTATTTGTGGGATAAGGAATCTCTGCAGGCCTGAACCCTGTCGATGTGTTGAGAAGAGCATACGGTTATGTGGTAATGAAAATATCTAATATAGCTAAGAGCTAAGGATTCTGTCAGGAGAATGCATAGTCTCTGAAGAAGGTATTAATGTGACAGATCATTTCTCTTCAGACTCCCACACAGTCCTTTATGAAAGGAACAAAGAAATAGTAATTAATCACAATCACTAGGTTTCATTGTCTGTCTTGATCGGTCATGTTTACGCCCACACAACTACAGAGATGAATCTTTAGTAGGACTCACCATTACAGCTGATTAGATTCAAAATCACAGACCTGAATAAAATGAACAAAGAGATGATGTAGAAAAACAGCAATGTAAAATGAAAGCTACACTATGTAACATCTGGTCCTCTAGCGGTTCAAAAATAAAATGTGGATAACAATATTACTGTTCGCTGAACCACTGTGAACATGGATTATTGACATCTTATCAGAGTGGATGATCACACAAATAAGTTTTTTCTTGTTTGTTGTCACAATAAAATTTCTGCTAATGATGGGCACTTTCAAAACACACCGTGTGCGTCAAAACTTTTGCAAACCATTTTTGTCCCCCCAACCCTCTGATTCAAAGTTCATATATAAACTTCCAAAGCCACGAGATTTTGTCTTAGTTAAATCATTGTTTAGAAATGCTGTGAAATTTCAGTGATTCACCATTGTGAACCCATGAACTTTTACCTGATCTTGGATCAGTTTTATAAATGTGTAGACATTTGTCATGACACATTTGTATAATAAAAATGAAGCGTTAAAAGTTTCTTATTGGCCTGACTATCCAAGGGTATTAAATGATTGGTCAGGGGCGGATTTAGTGATTTGGGGGCCCCAGGCAAAATACAGTATATGAATGGGGCCCTATGTATTTGCACACATTTACGAATTTAGCCTTTTTTGTTGTGAATGTACATGTTATAATGGCTTCCTTTTATGTTGTAGACCACGAAATAGCAATTGATTTACAGTTTTCACAAAAACAAAATAAATTATAAAATAATAAACCTCACAATTAAGCCTTTAAACCACTTTTTAAGAAAAGAGAGTCGGAAGTATAAATTATGATATTAATTTAAAACAGTGTTAAGAGGGTGGATTTTCGCCTTGGTCTGAACAAAAACAACAGACGGGATTATTGAAAATGTACATTGAATCTCTGCCAGCAGGAAGCGCTTTTGGAACGTCAGAAATATATAGTGGTTTCCCCGGTAACGGCTGTAAACAAAGGCTCATAAATGCTACTTTATCAGATAAAATGAAAATGCCATGGAAAGTTTTCTGAAGACAGTCGGTTCCCTTCAGAGATTCATTCATGTAAAAACTTGAATTAGTGAGAATGAGAAAAGTGTGAAACAATATAGCCTATATTGAGGAGGAAAGTCCACTGATGACTGGGATGAGTATGATATTAATTTAAAACAGTGTTAAGAGGGTGGATTTTCGCCTTGGTCTGAACAAAAACAACAGACGGGATTATTGAAAATGTACATTGATTCTCTGCCAGCAGGAAGCGCTTTTGGAACGTCAGAAATATATAGTGGTTTCCCCGGTAACGGCTGTAAACAAAGCAGTGCTGCGCTCATAAATGCTACTTTATCAGATAAAATGAAAATGCCATGGAAAGTTTTCTGAAGACAGTCGGTTCCCTTCAGAGATTCATTCATGTAAAAACTTGAATTAGTGAGAATGAGAAAAGTGTGAAACAATATAGCCTATATTGAGGAGGAAAGTCCACTGATGACTGGGATGAGTTACCAGCGTAAGCCTGTGTGCCAAAGGCGGTCTAATTCTAAACTTTAAAATACACTTATTTTAGCTATTTCAACTACAAATTTAAATCAAAATGAAAAAAAAAAATTAAAAGGAAATTATACATTTACACACCTAAGGATTATATCAACCAAACAAGTAACTGCGTATGCATCCTCTACTTGAGTACTTATGAATAAGTAAGCAGCATTTAATAAACATATAATACGCACTGCTGCTCAATATTTAATCACAACTACAGATACATGATAATGATATTTACATTTGCTACAAGCAGGATACACGAGAAGTGTGTTCAACTCGGACACACAGACGGTTGTCGTGGTGATAAACAGTGTAAACAGCAACCGTTTGCCTGTCCGTGCTTAATGAAAAGCATTTTAGGGGGCCCTTGGCTTATGGGGGCCCAAGGCGGCTGCCTACCTTTGCCTAATGGGTAAGTCCGCCTCTGTGATTGGTTAATTGCATTTAATAGATTACAGTTTCAATAAAACATTTGCTGTTGGTTTGAAAACTGAGTTTTCATTACATTTTTACCATTTACTTTATATCCCATGAGGCCACAGGAAAGGATAAGTGAATGACAGTTAAGCGATGCAACACTGTAGGTCACATGATCATATCAACATTGCGGATGTAGCCTACATCCAAATTTTATTCACACCTGTATTCATACTACAAGGAACATACTTTTTTAAATGGTGGTGAAGTAAGTTCAAATTTAAATGTAGTACCTATTCAGACCGTATACGATTTCAGATCCACCGTTAATTTCTCACTGTACCGATATGACATAACACACATGGGCAAATTTATGTATGTAAGCAGTTTTTTGCAAATCCGTCTCAAAATCATTAAAATATGAATTTTCATTACAAGTTCATCCAATTTGGGTAAAGGTATGGTTTGGAAGATGGACCTTTTTTTAATCAAAGATGTTACAGTAGCCAGGGCCAACTTAATGAAGCTTTAAATATTTAATAATATTTAAAATATAATACTAAATAATTCATATTACAGATTTTGACATACATACCAAAAACATTGCCAGTGCAGAGTAGATTTGAAGTCTCCCATAGGCTAGAGAAACAGAAGTTAAAATCAGATGTTATTATGAGGCTCACAGACTAATGTAATGTGTGACATAATGAGCACTTACTTGGTGGGGTGAAGAGCGGATGGATGATGTAATACGCCTGCCATGCTGCAAATCCCCAGGAATACAGACAGAGCTACAGAATCACAGTTTTCATTCATGTAAGGATTGTGTCTAATATAACACACAGTCACTGCTCAATACTGAACCCAAACCTCAATTGAATACTTTAGTTTAACTCTATTTAAGCTCGCTCATTTGCATGATTAGAATTCACATGTCCAGGCAATATTTTGAACGACTCTTCCATATGGTCAAAGCATATGTATTCTGAGTGTGTTGAAAGATACTGTAGGGGCATAATTTAAACCAGCAAGATGATGCTTAATGGAAAGCAGCCAAATATTTCCCCCAAAGCTCCTCAACGCTTCACTGACACCACTGAACTAATGCCAATGTCATAAGCACTTCAGACACATTAGCTAATGTGCCAAAACAGGAAATACTGACATTTTCGTATGACAAAATACAGACATAACATTACCAGCATGATGGTGCGTAGAGGTAACATTCAGTCAGAAAAGCGATGGATAAAATAGTTTCCACAAGCCTCTTAATGTAATGAAGAGAGTGGCAACAGCAAGCCAGCTTGTATCAGCAGGGTCAAATATAAACCACAAACGGTTTGCCACGCCTTTGGTACATTATTCAATATTAATTTCACATGAGCTGCATTTTTTTAAACTTAAAAATGGGATTCATGCAGTAACATCTAAAGTCAAAAATACTATTTAACACCACTGAACCAATCAAAATACATTAGGTTACGCTAACAAAACTGAATGCAATAGTTAGATCACACTGTAAAAAAAAACATTTTTTACGGTTTTAACTTAAATTTACAGTTAAATACCGTAATTTCATTAACTGATATAACGTTAATATACCAACCTATTGAAGTACTGAAATCTGTATTGTAGCTTTGTAATACACTGATAACCACCAAATGCAGGTGGTGATGAGAAAGTCACATGATGAACCAAAGTCCATCACAAGCAGCTTTTAAATAATAACATATATAGAAGGTGCACAGTGTCATTCACACAAACGCTAAACACCATCATGGTAACACACATGAAACTGAAATAATGCAATAAACATTCATTTAACAACATTAGGTGTTACATACAACCCTAATATACAAAACTGATAAGAAAAAACTAAGAAGAAACAGTTATTTCAACAACAAAACATCAAATTTGAAATGTCATGCGGGGAATTCTGGGAATGTCAATTTATGGTTATTCACTGTGAATTATGCTGATTTTTTCACTTCCAAAAATGGTATACTACCGTAAAATTGCATGTACTGTCCAATACAGTTTTTCAACCTATAGTAGGGAAATTTACCGTCAACCATTTAACAGGTTTTTACTGTAGCATTTTTACAGTCTTTTACCGTTAAATTCACAGTCATTTTTTACAGTGCAGGTATTTAAGAAATAGAAATTTAGATTAGATTTGTATTAGCGTGTTAAATATTCTGTCCATAAATAATATGAATAAGGTTTTTCACTCTGAACTCACTTGACAACTTTAAATGGACTTCGGGTGAAGTCATACTCATGCATGTAGATGTATGGAAGCCGATAGTAGAACAGCAGGTAAATGAAAAGCGGCCCGAGACACTCTGCCAGAAACACCTGCAATCAGCCCCCAATAGAAACACCATTACTGTCATACACACTATATGAGCTGCTATCTAAATGAGCGTGTATCAGACTCGCAAAGCAAATATGCCCAAAATAATTAAATAAAACATAAATGTAAAAAATAAAATAAAATAAATTAACAATAATAATTGATGGATGGGAAAGTTTACCTGGATGTAGCTTCAGCTCCTGTCTTGATGGATAAAACTTGGGGTCTGCAGGGATTTTAAGAATCTTTACAAAAGCTTGTTCATATTATTTTACATATGTAAGCTTCACAGCTTGAATAAGCATATCATTTAGTTTTTGATTGTGCAAAAACAAAAACACTTTTTGTGCAACAATGTCTTGATCTCTGCGATGGTGGCATTGGGCTCCACCTGAGAAAGTTTAAGAATTTTTAGTTTAAGAGCTGTAACTCCCAGAAAAGAGGCCTTTGTTTACTCATATGTAACCCTGGACCACAAAACCAGTCTTAAGTCGCTGGGGTATATTTGTAGCAATAGCCAAAAATACATTGTATGGGTCAAAATTATAGATTTTAATTTTATGCCAAAAATCATTAGGATATTAAGTAAAGATCATGTTCCATGAAGATATTTTGTAAATTTCCTACCATAAATATATCAAAACCTCATTTTTGATTAGTAATATGCATTGCTAATATCTTCATTTGGATAGCTTCAAAGGCGATTTTCTCAATATTTCGATTTTTTTTGCACCCTCAGATTCCAGATTCTCAGCCAAATATTGTCCTATCCTAACAAACCATACATTAATGGAAAGCTTATTTATTCAGCTTTCAGATGATGTATAAATATTTTTGTGGTCCAGGGTCACATATGATTTCTGACCCAATGCCAGTGTTGTGATCATTAACAAAAACTGAAACTATTAAAAACTTTTTGTTAATTTAAATAAGACTGAAATAATGAAAATGTATATAAATGTAAACATATAAATATGAAAAAACTTATTTTATATCAGTTAGTTGTCAAAGCAACATTTACAATTTTAATTTAAAGTACTAAAATGACAAAACTGATATCAAAATAAATAAAAACGAAATAGAAATATCATATTTTAAAAACAAACACTATTAAAAATGACAAAACAACAAAATCACTAAATATAAAATAAAAAATATATAATAAATTGTAAGATAATAAGATAATAATAAGATATAAGATAATATAAAATAATAATACATAAAAAAATATGATTAAATGCCATAATAGTAAGTTAACAATACTAAAATAACACTGCAAAATGCACCTTATCCAGGAAGCAGAGTTGTGTCTTGCTCTTGGGGTCTAGGATCTTCACCTCAAAAAAGACATAATTCTTATTCTTGCTGGCACCAGCTTTCAGGCCGTGGTCACATCTGGCCTTTATGAACTGGGCTACAGTGAAGAGGCTCCTTAAAATCCACACATTCCATGATGCCCGCTGAGGGCTGTAGGTGAGCCCTGGTTTTGGTGGTTGGAGTACAGATGCAATCAGACCCTTAGAGTCACATGCTAAGATATGGAATGCTTATGATGACCTCACAGGCATATAGAGTTGAGTATCGCAGCCAGAGTATCTTGTTGACGTAGTTACATAATTTTGCTCAGGTTACCACAATTTGAGATTTCAAACACTGTCAAGCTTGCATGACTTTTCATTTCCAGAAAACAGGACCTGTTGTACTTTATTGGAGCATTTGTGATCTGTGTCTGCAGAAATGTGTTTGTCATGCACATGCACACAGATGCACACCCGTGAAGAGACGTGAGGGGCATGTGGATTTGGAGCTGCAGGCTGGTCTATATTTGTCTCATATTTGATGGTGTGGGGCAATTTATCAGCCCCGCTGCACCCTGCCTCACAGACCTCTGAACCCCAATAACACTGTCAACTATTATTTCATCAAGTGCTTTGAGTTTAATCCTTATGGTAAGTGGAGACGGTCCCCCATCCTGCTTTAACCGTATCCAGCCTTTTATTGATATTCTAGCCTTGATTACCAGCTTAAAGTATGAAGAAAAGTAGAGCAGTGCACTGAGATATCAGCTCTACTGTGAAATAGTAGACGTGACCACACACAGAGATCACGGAAACAGGCATTCTCACAAAACCTCTTATTCTTATCAAACAAAAATTTAGTTTTTGAATAATAATTATAATAAATAATAATAAATAGAATTTTTAAAAAATAACTATTTTTTATTTATTTTTATTTATTAACAGTTACTGTAAATGTATCACCTAACATGTTTACAACCAATGCCAGTATGGATTATCTTTGTTTTGTATAATTTTGTCTGAAAATTGACTAATGCAATAATAATTTCTGCCACAATATCTAAATAATCTACAACAGGTCTAATAATACTAATACTACTACTACTACTACTAATAATAATAATTAGGCTTACATTTCAACATTTCAAGAATTTCTTGAACATCTCACTTCAGCATGAATGGCTGTTAAGCCAAATAATTTATGTAAACAACAATTTTCTAAAATATTTAAAATATACTCTTAAATATGAAAATGATGTATTTCTATTGAATATGTGTGGGAATATATACAGTGGGTACGGAAAGTATTCAGACTCCCTTAAATTTTTCACTCTTTGTTATATTGCAGCCATTTGCTAAAATCATTTAAGTTAATTTTTTTTCCTCATTAATGTACACACAGCACCCCATATTGACAGAAAAACACAGAATTGTTGACATTTTTGCAGATTTATTAAAAAAAAAAAACTGAAATATCACATGGTCCTAAATATTCAGACCCTTTGCTAATCTGCAAAAATGTCAACAATTCTGTGTTTTTCTGTCAATATGGGGTGCTGTGTGTACATTAATGAGGGGAAAAAATTTACTTAAATGATTTTAGCAAATGGCTGCAATATAACAAAGAGTGAAAAATGTAAGGGGGTCTGAATACTTTCCGTACCCACTGTATATATATATTATATAATTATTATTATTATTAATGCATAGTTTTTAGTAAAGGAAGTTCAGGAACCAAACTTTGCAAATGTGGCAAGGCTAGTAAAATGCATATTTTGGTCAAAGTATTTTTATTAGATTTTGTTTTTTAAGAGATATACTTTTTTTAAGTTACTTCTTTTGTACACATCTCCATTGTTAAATTTATTTAAATATTATTTAATTTAACACCTTATTTAATGGTATTTTCTAGTGCTATTCTTTAGTCATGAATTAGTAGTACCTAATAGGGTTATGGTTAGAACCAATAACCATAATTGTATATAGCATAACCAAAAAAAAAAGTCAATTTCAGTAAAGCTAGGCCTACTAATTTATCTTAAGTTAAAGTTATTAAATAATGAACTAAGTATTCTGTTAATTGTATCCCAGTGACACAAATGGCACAAAAACAGGCCATTAACTGCAGCAATATAACCTATCCATCACACTCTGATATTTTAGCTCTTCTATCTAAAACAGAACATCTGTGGAATAAAAACATAAAGCTAAGATGTAATTCAAGTAATTACCTCGAAATAGGCGACTCTATTAATGACTCCATGTCTCCTCCAGTCCTCCAAATGAAATCCATTCCACACAATCGTCTCCCAGCCTCTTAAAGAATCAATGTTTTCAGCATGTCCATATGAGCAGAAGAGGCTATAATTCCTCATATGTAACCCTGTCTTGCCTTTGTTGAATGAGATGTTATCAGCCCACTAAATATCTCCTGCTGAATCATAATGAGAATGTCAAATGGAGAGTAACTACTCTCCACTGCTGTAAAATAAATCGACAGTTGTCTCCAGTGATCAATACAGTAGATAATTAGCCATAGAATCAGGCATACATCAAGAGGTGCTGAGGAGGAGACAGCTGCGCTAATTAAACTGACTGAATGAACAGTGAAGCAGAGAGTAAATGCTGTTGTAATTGGATTAGATTCAATTAGGAGAAGATTCTTTCATAATGAACAACGAGTTCAGTTTACAGACATCATAGTGTTTTTGTTACACCATTTTTCTATCTTTCAAAAAACAAAACAAAAGATAAGTCTGATGATGGCCCTTGTTCAGGGAGACTTATTTTTGGCTCATAATTTTATTCCGTTTTTAGCCGGTAGGAGGTAGCACTCGCTCTCTCTTAACACTACACAAGAGCTTGTGGTTCTTGACGCTGTTATGTTTGCTCTGATAGCAGAATAATGCTGTTCAGTCCTAAAACCCTGAAATTAATTAGCATTTTTGAGCCATCAATTCCTTTGGAAACTTCTAATGGGTTTCTAGAATGGCTGTTTTCCTGTTATGGTTAACGTTACTTGAGACTGCAGCCATACATACGTAAAAGTTTATTTATTTTTACATTTTGAATTCGCTGTGAGAAACAGTAACAAGTTGCTGTATAAGGACGCAGGTTGTCGGATTCGGTAGGCCTAGTTGTAGTCCTTTAGCAGCAATTTGTTCGTTTTTATCATAGGTTCTCAACTCGAGGTCCACTTCCCGGCAGAGTTTAACTCCAACCCTTCAAATCAAACCCTTCTGAACAAGCTAATCAATTTCTTCGGTATTACTAGAAAGTTACTAGCAGGCGAGTTTGATCAAGGTTGGAGCTAAACTTTGCAGGAAATTGGACCCCGAGGGCCAGAGTTAAGAACTATAGTTAGTTTTTGGTTCCCAGAACGTTCCAGAACTAATTATTTTAACATCCTATAATCAATCTGAGAGGAGCTGCCAAGGCTGATTTTTGATAGTATTTTCCCCAATGGAGGTCTTTGTCCAGTTATTTGCATTTAGAGATAAAATGCAGATGCTTGTGAAACCTTGATACATGAGATAAATCAGTGATTCTTTCTATTGACCTTCATTTCCATGACCAAAGGGGAAAAGGACATTGAGATATGCTGATGATTAAGGGCAGCTCTAGGCTGGTTTAGCTGGAAGGGACACACTCACTTGAGACAACTAGTAGCTACTGGGAATCCTGAATCTTGAAAGAGTTTATATAAGACAGCAAAGGCTCACTTGCACTATTTTTAGCCATTAAATGTTTCGTTTTATGATATTCATTTTATTTTGGGCATAACACTCACAGACTACCATCATACTGAACATTGTTCTTGACATACTGTAGGTGAATTCAGGTAAACTGGGAGACGTTTTGCCATTGAGATGACTGAGACAAATATGTCCCAATTTACCTAAATTCACCTTATATGACACCTATAAATCACACTATATCTTGTTTTTTAAAACAGAATTTAAGAAGATAGACAGCCATGTATACAGGAAAACTAGGCTATATTGCAATAAATTCAAAGTGCTAATGAAAATGTAGTACAGTCAAAATTGGTATATACACTACCAATCAAAACTAGGACCAAGCATTTATTTAAAATAATATAGGGAAATACTATTATAATTTGAAAATGACTATTTTCTATTTTAATATATTTTAAAATAGATATATATATCCCTGTGATTGCAAAGCTTCAGTCTTCAGTGTCAGATGATATTTCAAAAATCATTCTAATGTGCTGTTTTGCCGCTCAAGAAATATTTCTTATTATCATCAATGTAAAAAAAATGATAATAATAAACACCTGTGCTGCTTAATATTTTTATGGAACCATGATACTTTTCCAGGATTCTTTGATGAATAGTAAGTAAAAAAAGAAAGAAAGAAGAAAGAAAAAAATCATTATGTGTGAACGGTACTGTAAATCTCTATATCTCGCTAACAGCAATGAATATATAATATATACATACGCGCGTGTGTGTATTGAACCAAAGGATAGCATAACAAATGGCTGTGCACAGTTATTGACACAGTTCATCACAGTTTATATGCAGCTGAAAGCTAATAAATGCACATTCTGAGCAATGTGACATGGTAGCTTTCTCATTTCACCATGTCTAATGTATTCAGACCCAATCACTCTGACAGTCCACCTGAGAGCTGACTCAACTTCATACGCCTGCAACACCCACAGGCCTGCTGCTCGCACAGAGGAACTTAAGTCCATTTACTCAGTTTTTCTCACTGTGCCTCCTCTATTCTTCTCGTCCATCTTTCTTTTTTTTTTTGGCTCTCTCTCTTTGCCCCTTCATTTTCTTCTTCAATGTCCGCATCACTGGCTGCCTGCTGGGAGGGGTGTTGAGAAAGTTAATTTTAGTGTTGGCCTTATATGCTATGCTTGGCCTGTCTCAGTCAGCACCTGCCCCATCTTTGATACGGGGTGACAGTAAATAAATGCACATTCTGAGCAATGTGACATGGTAGCTTTCTCATTTCACCATGTCTAATGTATACAGACCCAATCACTCTGACAGTCCACCTGAGAGCTGACTCAACTTCATACGCCTGCAACACCCACAGGCCTGCTGCTCGCACAGAGGAACTTAAGTCCATTTACTCAGTTTTTCTCACTGTGCCTCCTCTATTCTTCTCGTCCATCTTTCTTTTTTTTTTTTGGCTCTCTCTCTTTGCCCCTTCATTTTCTTCTTCAATGTCCGCATCACTGGCTGCCTGCTGGGAGGGGTGTTGAGAAAGTTAATTTTAGTGTTGGCCTTATATGCTATGCTTGGCCTGTCTCAGTCAGCACCTGCCCCATCTTTGATACGGGGTGACAGTCTGCCGGATTCATCTGCCCAGGAGCTGTCAGTCAAACGGCCAGTCATGGGCATTGTAGTCAACACAGACACCCCAGAGCTCCAGGCTAACCAGAGCCAGATCACACATGACAAATTACGAGGAGACCCTCATTCATTTTTCTCATAATAAGTTAGTGATTATATTGTCTGTCATAGAGACATGTGATGTGTGAATAGAACTGAATGGGCAAGTGGTGAACCGAGCCAAATTTCACTGGTAAAAAGACAATAAAGCTATGATTTCCCTTACAAATGAATGTTACTTGTTGTTTTATCTAAAAATTGTTTTATTTTTATAATTTTTTTCCCTTGGTAAACTAAAAAAAGCAGACTGAATCAGGGTTACAGTGTGTTTATTGATAAATGGAGGACGTCATTGATTTCCTGAGAGCTGCACACAGGTAGAGTAAATAATAAATATATTTTTGTATAATTTAAGTTTGATATTTTTTTCAGGTGATTCAGAGGGTATTAAAACTTTATATTTTATTACATATGGCACTAGGAAGGAAATTATTTCTAATATACATACCTGCAGTGGTAATTGAGTAATTTTTAATTTTGCTGAAAGCTGCTGAATATTTTAGTGTCAGCACATCTTGACTCCTCTCAGGAACTAAAAGCTTTTTGACTGATCGTGAACTCAGGAAAACTAAAAGAGAAGAAGATAATATTTCTACGCAGAACTTTACTTATTCATTTATGTCACTTTATCACATAATTTCCCCCTAATTATTACACAGCTCTCCGAAATACTTGATTCTGACTGGTCAAGCACTCAGTTGTTTGTTCATTTGTTATATTAACAAGCAGGGAAATACACAATATTGTCAGTTGGTTATTATAGCAAATGAAACTTAGACAGGATCTTGAAGGATACAAGTCCTGATCCTGAGATCCTCCTGTCAGGGTTTATTTTGCGATAATGCCCGGCTGACTGTACATTATCCCTTACATAAACTTACTTATTCTCACTCTGCTGAATAATATTCCTGTGAATCAGGGGCCTGCAGAGATGTGTTGACTGAAGTGAAATTGTGTTTGTCAGACTAGCGCTGTCACTTGTTTGAGAAGTGAAACAAGATGTGCAAATGTTCCTTTAAGGGGAAATGGATGACTTTGTTTTAGGTAGGCCTATTTATGAATATTGATAGAGCATCCTCTGGCACAAAACTGGTTGAATCACATGTTTTGGGAAAATAACAGCACAATTAGCTGTTCTGTGTCATTGTCTGCATATTCTGAATCTTTATCATTGTCTTTTATCAGAGAGAGAGGAATTCTGAATGAGTAATAAACAGAAGATACGTTTTTTTTCTTCTTTTGCCTGATCATTGTTACTAAATAAAGAAAAAACTCTTTGGTGTTGATGAGAACTCAGATAATTTCTCATCAACATCAAAAGCAAAATCACAAAGCCCTCTGAAATTTTAGAAGTTCTCTCATCCACAAATTTCCTTGGCCAGAAAAAAGAAAGCATGAACAAAGCCTTTGTTGTATACATCTGGAAATATGAGATATAGAAGTAACATTATTGAATAGCATTTCTGACAAAAAACACCACAGATTTGACTGTTGTTGTGGGAAAGTTGAAATACTAAAATGAATTATTTTCTCAGGCTGTATGTATATTTGAAGTACACAGAAACAACGTCAAACCATGAACACTTAAAGTAACGTTTTTAATTGTAATTACACTGTACAATGTGAAATAATTGTTTGATTTGACATCTTTAAAGGGCCAGTTTACACAAAAATTTGGATTCTGTGAATACTTACTCACCCTCATTTTGTTCCAAATCTGCATGTTTTTCTTTCCTCTGTGGAACATGAAAGAAGATATTGAAAAAAAACTGGGAACCAAACAATATTGGAGGCCATTGATTTCCATTGTGTAGATATTGTTCCCAAAATACAGAGTTCTGGCATGAAACTCTAGAGGGCGCTGTTCGATAGGTCTAACTTAATCTGACCTAATGACATCATTATCACATGGCACAGCTGACTGGTTCTCTCCTGTATCGGTAGCCAATGAGCTCGCTGCTCAACATTCAAATAGATGACTAGTGCTTGCCATAGCAGTTGCAGCTTGCTTCAGAAACCCTCCACCTTCTCCAGCTCCACCTGTATAGATCTGCTACGAGGTGATTTGTGTATGCTATATGGGGGTTATTCATGTATGTTATATTTGCAGCAGCAATATTTCTTACATGCTCACAGCAGCATGTTGTGGATGTATTGGCAAGTAGCAAGTCTCTGTACTTGCTCTGCCGCAGCAGCAGCCGCAGAGTAGCAGATCTATTCCGCCAAGACCAAATACATTAACATTGTCATGTACGTTACCATGCCAATCCCTCCGAGAGTTGTCATGACAGAAATATATTTTTTGGTGTTCCACAGAAAAAAGAAAGCCATAAAGTTTTGGAACAATACAAAGATGAGTAAATAATGACCAATGTTTATTTTTGGGTGAACAATTCCTTTAAATGTAAGTCATAAAAAGAGCTGAAAAATATGTTCTTACTCTTCTAAACAATCGACAAGCTAAAACTAAGAAACAATTTGATAGCTCAGTATGTAATGTCCATAATAAGGATTTTTTTATTGAATATTTCTAAGTTTCTAGTTGAAAGTGTTTGTTACATTCTTTGCAGAATCGAGTATTATAGCTACGCACTGGAAGTTGCACAAACAACATTTAAATAGAGCTTTAAAAGTCCATGAATATCCTTATCTGAGGCCAAGTTTGAGTTTAATCATGATTGTTTTACAAATGGAGGAGTGTAATGCTGACTGACATCCCTAGAGGCACTCATCTTTTGACTGAAATATATAAAAGCCATTATTTCACAGCAATACTACGACAATTACAGATCAGTGTAACTGCAGAATCAAAGTTTTCCTCTCACCTCCAGAGCTGGTTGGTTTTGTTCATGTCTTTGACAACTCATTATTTAAGTTTTTTTTAGGGATAAAAATAATGGAAAAACTAGTTCCTGGAAGAAATGCTGCTGAAAAGTGGGCAAACACTGTGGCATAGTCATTATTTACCTTGTTGTTCTTAGGTGAAGCCTGAGGGTCTGTCATCCAAGCTCCAAACCTCGTTCCTGATGTCTTTACAGTGATGGGCCCCGTGATTTTCATCAACTTACCACAGGCTGACACAATGAAGAATGACAAGTAATGTCAGCTATTATATAAGCATGCCAACACATCTTGAACTTTGAAGGAACACATAACATACTGTATCACACAAGAAAATACCATGAAGGTCATGTTGAGTTCAACTCACTGAGCTTGTTCATACAGTTCCTCAGTCTTCCCTCTAAGCCGAGGACCCTTTGCTGGAGCTCCTCATAATCATACGCTCCTATCTCCTCCTGGATAGCAGTCAGCACCAGAGACAGGTTCCTGATCTCCTCCTTGAACTGGGAAATGAGTGTGGCGTCAGTCTTGTACTGCTCCAGCACTGGAATCAGCGGCTGCAGTTCGTTCATCTTCCCCTTCAGCTCCTGCAAAACCAGACAGACATTTAAATAAAAATCGCATGAGGGGAGATTTGCTTACATTAACAGAAGCAGATGCAAGAGCACGGCACTGCTTTTCCGGTTAACAGCAAGACTCTCTGAACAATGACATGTTAGACCAAAATGATATTACGGGTTGGAAATAAAACATGACCTTCAGAGGTTTACAGGATTTCCAGGAATACTGAACTGAGTGTGGTCTTTTCAAACGTTTGTGAAGGATAAAGACGAGAAGCTTTTAAGTGGGATTTGATTCTTCATTCTTGGAGAGTAATAGCAAGAATGTGGCTCTTTCAAACCGTTCTGTTCGTATGTGAAAGGAGCATTGATTTTCTCTGAGGCATGACTTTAATGGTAGCCCACCTGAAAGTTTTTAGTCAATAATGTTCTTCGGTTCGACTCGATTTGTCTGAACTTTGATCGGAGTCCTTTCATCTGGCTCTCCATTTTCATGACATACTGGAAGTCCCTCTGGGTCCTCAGGTTCAGCACTTCGATTGATTGCGACATGTTCTGAATCTTAAGAGAGGAAGATGGGCCGAAATGAAGTTAGGATCCATTAATCATACTCTGAACTGCAAAAAGGAAGATAGATAGATTTAAACGATATTTTCAACTGGAGTAAATCAGCTCTGACACCATGTCTCCAAGGATTTCTGCATTTCCATAATTCCACTTAACGCAACCCAAGCAAAGACGGAAAGATCTTAGAGACATACCACAGCTGACACATTTAAAACAGGACAAAAAAATGAGACTATGAATCGGTTAACCCTATTACTTCCTTCACTAGCATCCACCAAACAAAGAAAGACACAAATGGGCCGATAACTATTGCAGAATTTTTACAGTAACAGAGAAGAAAAGCGTAGGAAGTAGAAACAAGAGGGGGCCTAAAACACCCTTCAGGCCTTTTTGCATTACCGTCATCTTTATGCTCCTCCACAATCATCTGCAGAGAAGCCCGTGGCATTCTTAATAGATGACAATGGCTCGAGCATAATGCTTTCAAATTGCTAAAATGAGAGCTTTTGTTATCTAAACCAGATCTCAATATAAACCGACTTTAGAGTTCTCAGACACACATTATGTGCACACACACCTTCTCCAGAAGCTGGCGGAGCTGTCTGCTCTTTGCATCTCTGGAGCACAAGTTCTGTTCTGGTGCCACCACCGTACAGATGCAGCGGCCGTCGGCATCCTGCGCTGAACTGTACACCTGCCAGCCTTCCTTTGGTCTGATGGTCTGTACACAAATACACACAGGCATGCATGGCATATCTTGGTGTCTTTTGTTTACAATTTAAAATTCTAAATGACATTCTTAATGCAATGGACTTTAATGACATATAATGCGACATAATCTGATTTTCATGCCTCAAGCATGCTTTAAGCAGCAGAGTGATACTGAAATGTGGATATTTCGTGAGAACTACAATAAACTTGCATGGCACATTATTCATTTTATTATGCTTTTTCAGTTTCTAACTTATTACAATTGTTATATGGAGAGATGATTGAGTAAATATGCATATCATTTGTTTTGTGTGTAAATCTGGGGAGTCTATGTTTTTGATACAATTAATAGCCACAAGCATGGCTCTCATTTATTATGTCCAGCTATCCGGGTAAAATTATTTTAAAGAAATAGTTAACCCCAAACTTTTACTGAAAATGTACAGTGAGTAAATCAGGCCATCCATTCATCAGAAAAGATTTGGAGAAATGTAGCCTTACATCACTAGTTCACCAATGGATCCTCTGTAGTGAATGGGTGCCGTCAGAATCAGAGTTCAAACAGCTGATGAAAACATCACAATAATCCACAAGACTTGAGTCCATCAATTAAAGTCATGTTAACTGAGAAGCTGTGTGTTTGTAAGACACAAATCAAAAAAAGACATTTTAAACTTCAAACTGCTGCTTCTGGTTAAATGCACGATATTGATTTCTCCAGAGAAAAAGTCATCTCAGCTGAATCAGGAGAGAAATATACATAGAACAAGCACAGTTTGCAAACATAAACAGCTCAAACCAGTAATTAAACAAACATGTTGGTGGATTTTGCGTGTACAACAGAAGATTCACTTTTTCACTGGAGGAAATATTATTATGGATTATGGATTAAGTAAAAAACACCTTAACAATAAATAATGGATGCAGCTTTTTGCTTCACACATTAATTGTTGGACTGGACTCCAGTGAGTGATGTGATGTTTTTATCAGCTGTTTGAACTCTGATTCTGACGGCACCCATTCACTGCAGAGGATCCATTGGTGAGCAAGTGATGCAATGCTAAATTTCTCCAAATCTGTTCTGATAAAGGAACAAACTCATCTACATCTTGAGATGACCTGAGGGTGAGTACATTTTCAGCAAACTTTCATTTTTGGGTGAAATATTCCTTTAACTCTTTGTCTCTGACTCTATAAGACTCTATATGGCTTCATTTGAAATCATATAATAAAATCACAGGAGAAATATCATGCAGTTACTGTGTATTCCACTGAATATTCATTTCAATTCACACTGATTGATCAGAATTCTGAAAGCAATTCAAGCACACGCCACTAAAACATGGCAGGCCATAAATAGCATGATTTGATGACAAATAGCACCCCGTCGCAGCACCTTAATGATAAAGCCTCTCTCTGCATTCATCCCCCAAAATTTCCCTAGATTGTCTGCAACAATAGAGGCGCTTTGTAAACACCCACATTCATTTTTTTCCACTCTCGCAGCGGGCTCTGAAAGGCCGGCTCTGGGGACTAGCCTTTTACAGGCGAGCTGAAAAAGAGAGTTCTTTACACACTCTGGCACACTTCCTGATGCTGCTGCAACTAACAACTAACTGCAATTTCAGCAAATTGTAACATATCCAAGTTGGATGGGTACTTCCTGCTAGTTTACTGCCATTATGAAATATGAGCAGAGGGATTCTGCTCCTCAAATAAGACCTGCAGCTGGGTTTATTAAGACTGGATGAGAGATCCTCATGACACTTTCACTGATACTACGGATTTCTTTTATTTCCGGTCACAAATTGCATGAAATTCATGCAGTTATTTGGGTGTCACATGACAAATAATTGGCCGTGCCTCAACGATGCAGATCTGATCTTGACCCAGTGCTAAAATAGACCCATTAGGGATTGTGTACAGATTAATAGTAGTGCTGAGAATAGACTCCGAACACTGAGGAAGAAAAAACATTTGCTAATTTAAACATTTTATCACTGCCATATACTGTAGATTACTAATGAACTCTCAATTTAACAAAATACATTAATACTATATTAGTATAACAATACTTTAAATTAGGTAAACATTGAGTTAAAATGTATTGCAATGTCCATTTTGTGTACATAAAGTACTACTGCATGTAATTATAAGTTACTCCTACTCTAGTAAACATCCATCTTAATTGGTTTTACAGTGTAAACCATAATATATTCTAGTATTATAGTTGTAACAGATTGGAGAAATGAAACAGTGTGGAGAAAATGCAAATCTCATGATAATTTCAACACAACATGTACATGAACATGTACACAATACACTGTATCACATGCTTTATATTTTAATGCAATTATATGTAACATTTAACGAAACACTAGACACTTTATGTAAAATGTGAAATAAACCCATTCAAAGCCAATTCTCAATACAGACGGATGTTTACAACAGCAGAAATAATGCACAATAGACGTTAACAATTTAATGAACAATAGCACATTCGCTATAATAAAAAGGTCTAAAAATATTATTTGTGACCATTTGTACTGCAATCATAGAGGAAGTTATAGAAAATGACTTTTCCGCTTCTGAATCACATTTTTAAAGTATCCCAAATCTATCAGGATTTTAACCCAGCTTAGGTTTTACTGCATGTCTTTTCTCTTTCTCTCCGAGTTTGCCATTAAAAGGATATTATCGCATAAGTAGAGCTCACTAAACACATTGCTTTCGTTTATCACTTTGCAGATATCCCGTTCCTATGACTCAGACATGTCAAGTTTGTGTCAGGAAGTCAGGAAGGTGCGCAGCACTCACCGCGGAAGGGCAGTAGCCGAGCAGAGCGAGAAAACACAGCGGTTTCAGCACCACGAACAGCGCCCGCATTCTGCCTCCAGTCTCCCTCCCACGTCTCTCTTCCAACTTGCTTCACTCTTCGATGTTTCAGATCGAGCTTCTTGTCAGTATCTTGGGATCGGACACCCTAGATAGAGCCGCTGAAAGTGCGTGCGCTGTCATCGTCGCTCCGGGCGCAGAAAAGTTTGAGAGATGTGTGGAGACACTCAGCGGATATTACATCATTAGAGCATGTCTGTGCGGGGTTACTCATTCATTACCCGACCTAAAATATATCAAGTTGCCAAGAGTAACTTAAAGAGATAAAATCACGACTTTTATATCTGTACAATGTCAATAAAGATGAAACATAATCAAAATGTCCATTCGATAGGGATAGCAATCGTAAAGAATCGAACGATTCTGTTTCCTAAAAAAATACAATTAAAGATTATTTGAGCAATTTAGAAGAAAATCTTTTTGGAATTAAGAACTGCGATTCAATTGAATCTTTTTAACGTGACTTAAATGTAATAAAATCGGTCATAACTAAGTTATGAAACAAAAAGGTGGTAACATTCATTCATTTTTTTTAAACCACCAGTGATTACAGCAAAACACACCATGTGTATCTTTCGTTCCACATTGTTATGTGAACAACCATTCAGTAACTTACAAGGCTATACCAATTTCGGCTTTATTTCCAGTAACAAATAACTAATATGCCTATCTTGTGGTCTATTAAGTGACTCAGATTCAGAATTCAGTAATTGCCCAACTAAAGGTTCACACTAAGAACAATAATTATTAGGGTAATAACTATTAAGTTTTAATAGTGGTTGTAATTCTATGAGAATGCGGAAGTCCCCCCCACACGTCTTGGTTCAGTGGCGTCTATTCACCAAAAGCCAAGGTATGGCGAACTTCAATAACGTCATCAAATTCCTTCAACGTGACAATAACTGTGTGTGGTGCGTCCAAAGATGAATCACATACAGCCTAGCTTTGCTCATTACACAGCAAATGGGAATAAACCACTTTAAAGTACTATGGCTACTTTTCATGGAAGTTCCAGCAGCCACATTTTCCCCCCAACACTTTAAGCTCAAAAGACTGAATATTATCCTATTTTCAATGTGATGACCAAAACCCATTTTTTAGTTAATCCTTCAAAGGCTAAAATTTTCAGGATGTAAAACTAACACTTTTATTTTAAAATTATAAAGATGTAATATTACCAATACAACCAGTAGATTTTTAAATAACATTAAAAATCTATTTTTGTCACTTTTTGTTCTGAAGTATGAAGTATATTAGGAAAGGACACAAAGTATCAAGAAAAACTTTTTTTTCTCAAATTGTGAATGAAATGAGACAGCGAGAGAAGAGCGCTTTCTTTATAATAACTGAAGCTGTCAGTCAGTTCAGTGCAAACTCACTGAGTGCGAAAACTGCTAATCAATGTGACTAAACTCCACAATTAAACTTTCATATACATCGTATATCCACTTGGTTATAATGAGTTAAAACCTATATCCAGCCTTTTCAGAGATAGGCTACTTAGCAGCTGATGAACGATAAAAACACTGACAGACAATAAAAGTCCATTCTTATTTGGGGAGCTTGAGCATTTAAATCTGCAGCAGTGCATGCTTATAATAAACAGAACATTTAGAAACATTAAGTCTAGAAAACTTAAAAAAATCCAAATTATGTATTTTGAAATATGAATATAAATAAAAAAGGTAAAAATACGGTTGCATGACATTTCTATTTTATTGTGTATTAATGTACAGCACTATAATAGTAGGAAAGGTAAACTGAAGGTAGCCTAATATAAAATGTCGCCTCACAATTGCTGTATACAATATTAACCAGGAAAACAAGCATATAATATACAGACATGCATATGCTAAAATTGCCTCATCAGAAGTTGGAGCATAAACTTCACTGTGCCTCTGCTCACATTCTCAATTAGTTGCTTGGCAACATGTGTGGTTAGTCTGTCCTTTTTTTAGAGGTAGGCTTCTGTCTTTATCTGCTTCTTTATCAAAAGAGAAAGCCTTTTTTACCAGTTTACAGTCAATGTCAGTGAAATCACACTCATTTAGAGAGATTACTGAACAATTAAAAATAAGTTGGCTTTGAATGATGCAAGCAGTCATTTTAATACAGTAATGCTTCACTGAAACCTGACGGCACCAGCTGGGGCCAGAAACAAATGCCGGGATAAGCAGGGCATCTCTGTATTCATAGGTATCATGTTAGGTATCCATTTGATGTTTGGTTTAATTAACTTAGTGGCATGTAATGGCAAGTTTTACCCAAGTGCAGCAATAATACACATCAAAGTCCCTTTAAATGGTTATTATTGTATAGACAAGGACATATGAATATACTTTAAAAACCCGCTCTCCTTTATTGCAGAAGCTGCAGGAGTCACCTTGGTCTTTCCAGGAGGTGCCCACCACCCCGAGCACACATCAATCTAGCTATGTTTCAAAGCTCAAAGCAGCTGCAGACAGACATCTCAGAGACTGTCTTCAGACCGCAAGCCAACATATGTCAACGAGTATAGAAAGAGAGAGAGAGAGAGATAAATCAATAACATGCCCTAAGCAGTTATCTTTCTCATTATTCTATGCATATACACACAGGCAGATTTTTTACATTTGGATAGAAGAAAGGATGAAATGTGAACTAGAAAAAAGTTTATCATTATTGCTAAATAAACCTTGTCAGAGAAAGTTTTATTTTGCATAAGGTACGGTTGACTGTACATTATCCCTCTTACACAGCTACTCATCAAATAAATATATAAAAACATGAAATATTGATCTTGAAATTATATATTAGGCCTGTCTTAAAGCTTTCCTTAATAAGCTACAATGTACAAAAACGTACTATCTGTACCTTCTGGATCCTCTGCAGTGAATGGGTGCCGTCAGAATGAGAGTCCACACATCTGATAAAAACATCACAATAATCCACACAACTCCAGTCCATCAATTAACGTCTAGTGAAGTGTAAAGCTGCATGTTTGTAAGAAACACATACATCACGTCCATAATCTAATAACGCTTTCTCCAGTGAAAAAGTCTATCCCCGTTGTCCTCTAACATCAAAATCTACTGACATAACCGTTTTCACTTGTAAACAGTGTTTGATCTGTACCTATTTCTTTTTTGATTCAGACTGGAGAAAGCAATATTATGGATAGAGAGGACTCACGTTTTAGCCAGAAGTGATCGTTTAAAGTTAAAAACATCTTAATGATAGATTTATTTCTTACAAACCTGCAGCTTTACACTTCACATTTGCAATTACTGATGGACTGGAGTTATGTGGATTGCTTGTGGATTATTGTGATGTTTTAACAGCTGTTTCATTAGCGAGTAGGCACGTGCACAGGTAGGGGCTCAACCTGTGCAGAGCACGCCCTTTTTGTCCTTACACTCCGAAGTGCCCTTTTTTGTTGTTTTGTTCTTCTTCAATAATCAATGCTACTGGTCACCCTTTACGTCTGTCTGTCTGTCTGTTTTACAAGTATATTTAGCGAATGA
Source organism: Sinocyclocheilus grahami (assembly GCF_001515645.1). NCBI lineage: Eukaryota > Metazoa > Chordata > Actinopteri > Cypriniformes > Cyprinidae > Sinocyclocheilus > Sinocyclocheilus grahami. Next base: position 995,613 of record NW_015505367.1, read on the forward strand.
AAGGTATTAAAAAGAGTTTGTGACTCAATCTGGTTGGATCCGCTCAAACTGTCAGTCAGACCTCATAACTCCACCCTCTGTCTTGACTGACTGAGTGCAGTGAACTGAAGTTCCACAGCAGAGCAGCTGAAAGTCTTGCAAGGGTAAATATATATCTTCTTGTTTGTATAAGTACAGTGTTGTCTTTACGCAAGAAACACTAGTATGTCTACTGTATGAAGGCTAATGTTTTATGCATTTGAGGTCTGAGACCGGACCTGCGGAGAGAGGGCATTTGCCATCTAAATTAGTCTTACTGATGGACTGGAGTTATGTGGATTGCTTGTGGATTATTGTGATGTTTTTAACAGCTGTTTCATTAGCGAGTAGGCACGTGCACAGGTAGGGGCTCAACCTGTGCAGAGCACGCCCTTTTTGTCCTTACACTCCGAAGTGCCCTTTTTTTTTGTTTTGTTCTTCTTCAATAATCAATGCTATTGGTCACCCTTTACGTCTGTCTGTCTGTCTGTTTTACAAGTATATTTAGCGAATGAAAGGTATTAAAAAGAGTTTGTGACTCAATCTGGTTGGATCCGCTCAAACTGTCAGTCAGACCTCATAACTCCACCCTCTGTCTTGACTGACTGAGTGCAGTGAACTGAAGTTCCACAGCAGAGCAGCTGAAAGTCTTGCAAGGGTAAATATATATCTTCTTGTTTGTATAAGTACAGTGTTGTCTTTACGCAAGAAACACTAGTATGTCTACTGTATGAAGGCTAATGTTTTATGCATTTGAGGTCTGAGACCGGACCTGCGGAGAGAGGGCATTTGCCATCTAAATTAGTCATAGCCAATAGCTTACACTTAAATAGCCTGTGCATACAGTAGCATTTCATCTTTTATAAAATGACATTTTGGCCAAACGTATTTTACAACAGGAAAAACTGAGCGCCCATATACAACAAACTTTGTAACCTGTTGATCAAAACGTAATGTGATGCTGCCGTTTTAACGATGGACAATTGCACATTTGCACACATTCGCTGGTAAAAAACCTGGCCATAACTGCATTTGAGTTTGACACAAAGCGACTGAGTGTTTCTCGTCAGCTAGGTAAAATATATTTCTTCTTTGATTTATGATGGCTATCTGCTGATACACTTAATTTGTTAACATTTAATCATATTATATATGGTCACACTCACAGCATGGTTAATGTTTACGATGTTAATATGCATGTATTTGCTAGCTAGCTACTTTTTCAATGTAGCATTCTATACTCTCCGCTTATCATTAAGATGTGACCAGTAAAAAAGGGGGGGTGCCCTTTTTCAGTTTCAGCACATGCCCCTCAAAAGGTCTGTGCACGGCCCTGTTAGTGAGCGAGGGATGTTGAGCTCCATTTCTCCAAATCTGTTCCGATGAAACTAACTGACATCTTGGATGGCCTGAGGGTGACTACATTTTCAGCAAATTTTCATTTTTGGGTGAAATATTCCTTTAAAACCCTGAAAGGCATTGACTGAGACAATAGATGGCACCAGTTGTGTTTGTATGAAACAAGAGGGAGCGAGAAGTTTGTGGTGTGAGATGAGAGACATGTAAGTAGTGCCGGTTTCAGTTACCCAGATCAGTGTTCATTTGGACAACTGTGATATCAGGAAATGGATAGCGTGACTGACAATTAATAATGAAATATTCCATTGAGCTGTGTACTAATAGCTATAATCAATATAAATTGTGAATTTACAAAATAATAAAAGCTGTTAACCAGTGAAGTCACTTGTCCTAGAAAGCACTTAGAAGCTCACACAGAGATCACTTTCAAAGCAACTTTCTTTTTTGTCAATGTGGCGAATCCACAGGCGCTCGACACGTGCACAGTAAAAAGTTTCATTCTTTGCCAATGCGATATTTGTTTTTCTACTCATTTAAACTAGATTTGCACAATCTCTTAACCCTCTCACACAAGTGCATGTTAAAGCGGGTGTCTTGTTGTTGCTGTCTCAAGTAATTTGTTGTTATGCCGTCTTCGCTGTTTTTTCTGTCTGTAAAACTATGGCCTGGGCTAGTGTTATAACTAGGCAATTATGAGAAAAAAGTCAGAACTGTGTGATAACTCAGATAATTCTAAACCCAGAATTGCAAGATATTACAGGGATAGTTCACCCCAAAATGAAAATTACCCCATGATTGACTCACCCTCAAGCCATCCTAGGTTGCATATGATTTTCTTCTTTCTTTTTAATAAAGGCCTTCAGAAGTGAATCGATGCGAAAAATATACATATTTAAAACTTTTATTCGCAATTAACTCCAAGATGAATTTGGGGAAGAAAAGTCAGAATCGTTAGAAGAAAAGTTACCTTTTTACTCACAATTACCTTTTTATTCCGTGGTGGAAATAAAACACACACACACACACACACACACACACACACATTGTGAGATCGCCTTTTTCTCTCATAATTCAGAGAAGAAGAAAAAGCCAGAATTGTGAGACATAAACTTGGAATTTTGAGAAATTGCGAGAACTGCAAGAAAAAAGTTGTAATTGTGAGATAAACAGTCACAATTATTTTATTTTATCTTATTCTATCCAAATTAGATTTTTTTTGTATCCTGTGGTGGAAACAGGCTTCCATACAGCACTTAAGCAAGCTGAGCATACACTGAAAAATCTGCCTACAGTACGCGCATTTTATGCTAATGATGAAATTTACAGTATGCCACATGCACTCTACGCATACCCTGGCGTATGTGTAAAAACCGAAGTATACTTTGTATTTATATGATGCCTTAAGTGAGTTTTCAGTCTCTTTATTTAAGTTGTTCAGTCTTCAGTCTGAGTCTTCAGGGCATGTTTTCTTTTTAAGAAGAAAGGGACTTTCATCCCAATATTGCGGAAGATACAAGTCTGATGGTGTTCCATTGTGTACTGAATAAATGGTCTCTTCTCTGACACCTGTTTGATTCCAAGAGCAGTGCTGAGGTTGCACAGGTGCGAGCGCAGGACATTTGCTTCCCTTATCGCTAGTGGCCTGGTTGCCTTTGATTATGCTTCATGTTGTAGTGGCTTCAGAAAAGCACAAAAATAATTTGAATGAAAAGAGACTGTGAATAAAAGAGTGAGAAAAACAGGGAGAAAGAGGCCACCACACGCTGAGACACTGACCCAGCAGGCTGCAATGTGCGTTGCCTGAATCACGCTAACACATTAACTCTGGCCAAGTTTGTGTCTGGCATCTGGCCACATCTGCTGCCTGCTAGAGCTCTGAATGAAAGGTGTTCCCAACAGGAGCGGGACGCCAGACACATACACACACAGGCACACAATACACCCACCCACCCACACACGCACACAAGCACGCACGCACACACACACACACAGAACATTTACGAAGAGACGTTATTCATGAGCTGGAGTGGCTCACCAGTCATTACTCAGACAGGAGCTGTCTCAATAAAGGCAAATAAGCTTTGCTGATTTATTTTGGACACTTAGGCACATCAAACATGGAGGCGGCAGGGAAGCCAACGATAATGGACTTTCTGCTCGTGGAGCATTTGGATATAAATCCATTTTCATTTTCATATTACTATCGCTGTGCTCTCCCAGTAAAGCTTTGCATGTGGTATGCTGTATTTAACTTAATCCATGTGGTATTGTTGAACCAGTCAACACCCAAAAAAGCATTACAAGAAAGAATACAAAATAAGATTTTATTTGTATTTTTTTAAAGAATTAATGGGCATGATGAACACAAACAAGATTTAAGCCTCTGTCAGAAATGTGTGTCCTGTGAAATGAGTTAACTGTAAAATATATCAGCTATGACTAAATAGAAAATGTAATGATGATTAAATAAGTTCTGGATCTGGATAAGAGCAGTGACTCACAGCGGACAAATAAACATTTTTGTCATGTGTAGTTGCTCATCATTTGCACCTTTCTCCTCCTTCAAATCTGTCATTCCCTAGCTCTTTTTCTCACTCTGTTTGACTATATCCTTTTTGAATTATGTATTCATATATTCTTTTTGGTTGTCTGTGGCAACTTTGTCACATGCTTAATAAGTGCATAATTTTTCTTAATTACATTAAACCATTGTCCCATGCATACCCTACCATTCAAAATCTAGGGTCAGTAATATCTTTGTTTTTTTAATTAATATTTGTATTTAGCAGGAATGCAGTAAATTGATTTAAAGTAAAAGTAAAAACATTTTTAATGATACAAATGATTTCTATTCAAAATAATTGCTGTTCTTTTGAACTCTCTATTAATCAAAATATCCTGATTTTTTTTTTTTACAAATATTAAATAATTATAGACATTTTAGATGATATGGCAAGTTACTTTGTCTTTTTTTGCTCCGTAACAGAAATAGTTTCAAGAGAAGCCACTGTAAAATGAACTGTTGTCTCTGAGCAACACACAGTAGTGGTGTTTCATTACTGAATGAAGCAGGGTTGATTCCAATCACTTGCACATAAAGACAGTTATTTGTCTCCATTTACTGGCATAACACCCAAAGAGAGATAATAGATTGTGAATATAGTCAAGATTGAAAGGGCTGCAGTACCTTTAGCTGTGACTATATTCTACAATACAGATTTAGCTAATTTCTTTTATAAAAATATTAAGCACACTTTTTAAGCAAATTCATTATTATTGTGATGTAGGCATTATGGTTCTACTCAGTATGTTAGGCACACGTGCCTAAGATTTATCTCACTGGCTCAAGGAGAAAGACTTCTGAAAGTTGAATCTTTGAGGACATTGACGATCACTTTTATAAAGTGATCAAGTACCTTTGAAGTTTGGAAGGAATGAATAATGCAATAAAGGTATTTCAAGGCAATCATTCACAAGTAGCTGTCAGGATCTTTTGATGTGACATCTTTCTGTATTAAACTTAAGCATTCTGAGTACTAGGTCCGCACAGATTACACTGATGCTTTTTATAGAGTGTTCAAACAACTCAAGAGGATGATAGCAGAGTTTTCTTCTCTTTTTCTCTTTCTACGAGCAAAAACAGTTGGCTACTGATCAGTCCTTTTTATCAAGAGTTACACTGTTTTGTGGTGGCTAACGGAAACAAAAAACGAACAAACAAACAATTAAAAAACAGCTTATATATATACTAATCACAAAAACAAAAGGTGTTAATGAAAATTATGAAACCCAAGCAAAATCCCAAACAAGCAAAGTCATGGAAGCAAACTTTTTGTCAGTTTTACTAGAGAATATTATTTCTGGACATTAGTGTTGCTTGTTTGGTCCACCATGTAATCTAAAAAGTAATTAAAAGAAAATTTTGCGCATCTGTTTTGTATGGAAGCCCGTTTCCGCCACTAAATAAAAATATATAATTCTGTAAGTCATAATAATGAGAAACTTTCTCAAAATTATGACTTAGTATCTCGTTATAATGAGAAACTTTCTCGTAATAATGACTTATTTTCTCATAATAATGACTTAGTATCTCGTAATAATGGGAAACTTTCTCATAATAATGACTTAACCTAATCCAAAAAAAAATAATAAAAAAATTAAAAAAAAGACTTACTCGGCGCCTGCGGAACGCAAGAGTGACAGCACGCTAGCGCCATCTGTTGGTCAAAGCCATGCAGGAACACCGCTAACATTGCTTTGTTCTGTAATCTAAAGTGTATCATGCTATAGTCTGTCATTAAATAACGATTTCAGATCAATTATCTGTATGTAGTCTTTTGTGTAATAGTTACTCTGCCAGATAGTTATGGCTTCAAACATTCCAGACCAATATTTCAGTTAAGAAATCCAGGCATTTTATGAAGAAATGAAAGCCATTACACATATAAACTTAATTTATAGATGTGTATTTCGATGATTTATTAGTTTTATTAGCGGTCCCTTTCATGCATCACATGCAAATGACTTACAGAATTATATTTTTTTATTCAGTGGCGGAAACGGGCTTCCATAGTTTTGCACACAAAATATAAAAAATAGTCATACATTTATTTTTTTATTATTTTTTTTTTATTTCTTTTTTATGAGTGATTTACCTTTTCCCAATTATGCCTTTTATATTATATTGGATCTTTCACAGTTAATCAGAGACACATTTCATATTTTAAAGGGGTCATATGATGCTATTTTAAAGATCATTAAAATCGCATCATATGACCCCTTTAATGCATTGTGATAATTTTAAAGCCACAGTACTCTATTTCCAAGGCTAGTAATAAAAATATTGACAAAAATGTCTTTAAAACAAATCCAAAGTCTTAACATGACACATAAATTTACATGACAGATAAATACACTAACTTACATAGACTTAATCTAATAAGCAATTTCAGTCTTAGCTGATCATCTTTGGCAGCTTCTGTAATGATGCGCTAATGTTCTTCTGAATACATTTTAAAGCAAGTCACTATAGTTGAGCTATATCTGATCTGTTAGCCTTACATTTACTTTTAACAGACATAAAATGCTCAGTCTTACTAATATCCCTCCTCCTATTACTCTTTGCTCTTTAGCTTATTTCATACTGTAAGTGTTTTGTTTGTAGTTAGTATGCTTCCAGATTTAGTCATTATTAATATGATTATTTGCACAGGTAATACTGTATTTAGCACTGAAGAATCACATTGCTCTTTGCACATCAGTGTTTTTTTTTTGACAGAAGGATGACCTGAAGCTATTCAAACTCAATTACACCATAAATCATCCATCAAAGGGCACAAAAGGCAAAAGAGAAGAACAATGAAAGCTGATATAACGCCAGGTCCCTGAATGTACCTCTTTAATTCAATTACTGTTTTTCTAGAAGTACAGTTTAAATTCAGAGCAGCTGTGCACATGCTACTGTACTGACTCCTGATTGATGAATATTATCATGAAATCACTGACCCCTCTTCAGGAATATAGGTAGTTGTTTTCAGATGCCAGCCGTCATGTTTTTAGTCATTCATACACTGCATAGGGTTTTTTTTTTTTTTAAATATATTTTTATGGAGATTACAGGGGAGAATCTCCATTTGTATGTACCAATTGGAATTATTAGCTATATTTAATTTGGGTACAGAAGTCATGTAACATTTACATATCAATGACTGAAAACCACCATTATAAAACTGATAGTTCTGGTCCTTGATTCTGATTGGCTGAGCCACGTTCGAAGCTGTTGTAAATTACTCTACAAACATACACCTTTGTTTACGCTTGTCTGTTGCTTGGCAACCACTTTGTTGCAACCACAACTGATTCTGAGGAACTACATTGTTTGGTGGAAGAATACTGTTTTTATTAATATCATTACACTTTATTTGCACTGTTTTATTTTGTGAACCCATACTACGTATATGGAATAACCGTTTTATAAAAGCAATAAGCCCTGTGAAGCCGTGATTTACAGTGAATTTATCCACTTCGCGTCGTGCCTAACAACTCCCCTTAGCTGTTATAAATTCACTGTAAACCACGGCTTCTTGGGGTTTATTGCTTTATTTTAAAATTCCCTGATATTCCTATATTGTAAATTTGCTAATGTAATGGTAAAGTGTGTGATTTTGTTGATATTAAAAAATGTCATTTGTGGGTCAGTTCGCGCAACAAATGTAAATAAACACTGTTGATCAGTGTGGCACTATCGTAACTTAGTTTGCTCTGTTTTTTTTCGAGAATCACAAAACAGCATCCTGGAATCAATCAATTGCGTGATTTGGGGGAGGGACTATCGGTTTGTCTGACCAATGGGAGACTGGGTAGGCCTGAAACGTATTTGAGAATCATTTTGCAATTCGGTTCGGTGATGCTAGTGGTGCAGAAACTACAGCTTCACCACTATGTTTTCACATTATAGTTTTGGTTGTAAAGATAGAGAGAAAAATAAAGGAAAAAAAATGTATTCCCTGATATTCCTATATTGTAAATTTGCTAATGTAATGGTAACGTGTGTGATTTTGTTGATATTAAAAAATGTCATTTGTGGGTCAGTTCGCGCAACAAATGTAAATAAACACTGTTGATCAGTGTGGCACTATCGTAACTTAGTTTGCTCTGTTTTTTTTCGAGAATCACAAAACAGCATCCTGGAATCAATCAATTGCGTGATTTGGGGGAGGGACTATCGGTTTGTCTGACCAATGGGAGACTGGGTAGGCCTGAAACGTATTTGAGAATCATTTTGCAATTCGGTTCGGTGATGCTAGTGGTGCAGAAACTACAGCTTCACCACTATGTTTTCACATTATAGTTTTGGTTGTAAAGATAGAGAGAAAAATAAAGGAAAAAAATGTACTAATATACTGCACTCTCTGAGTGATACACAGAGACAGACTGGCCTTTTTCTCTTCACCCATAGCCATTGAAAAGTTTTTTTTTTCATTAAAAATGTGTACTAAAACTGTGGATTTCTGTAGCCCTATGTACAACAAAACCCTCTCTTCAGAATCAAATTGTTTCCTTACCCCTTTATGAGCTCTACTTCATGCACTAATATTTTTATCACAAAAAGTAATTTCCTACCTCAGGCCATTAGTTCAGGGTCGCTAAATGCATGGCTGTTAACATCCAAGGCACTACACATGCAGGTGCTCATAGCCGTGTGTTGCTCATCAGGCAAGTTTCTGCTCCAGCAGCTGAATAATCACTTCTGCATGAGCCGTTCACATATGTACTAATATACTGCACTCTCTGAGTGATACACAGAGACAGACTGGCCTTTTTCTCTTCACCCATAGCCATTGAAAAGTTTTATTTTTCATTAAAAATGTGTACTAAAACTGTGGATTTCTGTAGCCCTATGTACAACAAAACCCTCTCTTCAGAATCAAATTGTTTCCTTACCCCTTTATGAGCTCTACTTCATGCACTAATATTTTTATCCCAAAAAGTAATTTCCTACCTCAGGCCATTAGTTCAGGGTCGCTAAATGCATGGCTGTTAACATCCAAGGCACTACACATGCAGGTGCTCATAGCCGTGTGTTGCTCATCAGGCAAGTTTCTGCTCCAGCAGCTGAATAATCACTTCTGCATGAGCCGTTCACATATAGCACCATGGCAACATCAGCTATTAAAGAAACTGCAAATCTCTATTCTAGATTTCGGCATCATTCTGTGAGCTTTAAACTACAAGATTTAGTAGAAGATCAACAAGACATGCTTCAAAAACCAAACATGCTTTACATCCAGTGACATTATGGCTTAAATGGTATGATTGATTGATTGAGTGGTTTTGAACTGAAATGATAAATCTTTGTTAGTTTGGGCAAAACTGAAACAGAGTAGATTATCTACTTGAAATGTAACCGATCATTTATTCCAAGTTTTACATAAATTATAAGTATGTTACACAGACGTGTAAGTTCTGAGTCTATTGTCATATATTTGAAGGGTTTTCAGGGACACAGACAGAACCGTAAAAACAATGGAAGCACGAGAAAAACTAAAGCAATCAAAACAAAGCCTGAGCATTACAGAACCACAAAACCTGAACACATTTCAGCACAGAAACTTTAAATATGAAGAATGCAACAAGCTTTTGCACATACAGCACAAAAAAAGTGTGACTGAGGAATCACACAGATGTGATTCATACAAACAGTAAACAATTATCAATTTTAATACAATACTGTCCAGAATCTGTTATATCGATGAAAAGCACCTCAAAATAGTTGTTTCTGCTTTAGATCTAGAAGGGGTAATTATAGCAATCACAAAATAACCAAACAAAAGTTTAACAAATAGTCTTTTTTATTTTAAAATTCCCTGCCTCAAATATATAAACTTGATTTTCTAACCAAGGCTCTGTATGTACAGGGTTGAACATCTTTGAATTGGATACGTCTTTTAAGAGATTGAGGTATAGTGTCAAGAAATTCAATCTGACATCAAGTTACTTTTCATCAAGTTTCTTTAGCATTGTAGAGTCACTGATTACCACAGCATTATTGCTACCACTTGAGAACAAAAGAAAACTAGTGGAAGACCATTAATCCTTCACTACGTTAGACACGCCCATATATTACTGGACAAAAAAATATGGAAACTTCAAGTGCTTAAATTGGTCAATATTTACAAAATGGATACTTTATAATTACAAATCTGGATGGTTTGAAATGCTTGTTTTATTTTATAGTTGGCAGGGACACTTATTGATTGACATCTTGTGAAGAAATCTGTTGCACTGTTGGCTTTCAAACATGAAAACAACAACAACAACAAAATTCTAGAGAAAATACTCTTGATAGTTATCAATATTTCATCAAATCAATTTTGACGCACATGCAAGATTTAAAGGCAATCATTAAAGAACAGTATTGTACAAAATAATAATTACAGTTTTACCAAAAAAATGCACTTTCAATAGCACCTTAAGTGTTTGGGTGTTTACAACAAGAGCACACCACTGTGGTTGTCTTGCTCAGGGCAGCACCTGGAGGAGGATCTGTAATGTATACAGGGAAAACGGGAAGGAATGGGATTGGGAATTAATTGGATTGGAGCTTGGGGAAGGACTGGGATCAGGAGTAAATGGTGCTGGGATTAAAGTTGGAATAGGACAAACAACAAGGCTTAAGAGTTCAAGTGGAGAAAAAAAAAAACAAGTTTGGAAAATTGGTAAAGGAATGGGTCCTCCTCCTTCTCCTGAAAGTGCGCCATTGTCCACCAGGTAGTTCGTGTCCTCTTTCTGGTTTATTCCAATTGCAGGTTTCAGTCGTTTGATGAATATTCCATTTCCGATTACACAGTGCGGGTGCTGGTGTGTGTGTTTGTGGCGCAAGGAGGGGGTCTGTTTGGCTGGCCACACTCCTTGACCTTTGCCATAAAGGTAAGAGGGGGTGTCCTTCAGCCGAGGAAGCAGACAGGGCCTACCTCAAAGCCAAACCTTTGACTGGATTCCCCAAAGTCATTCAACATGACATCGATGATAGGCACCTGGTCGATGCGAGGAGTATTAATTTCCATCACAGACTTCGAATATCCCTGCTTCAGCTGAAAGAGGAAGAGATGAATTGTGTTATAAACTGTTTAAGCAGAATTAAACAACTGTTAGTTCTGATCATCTAATTTGACTGGACAAGCGGCAAGGTTCACTGGGGTTTCACAGTTTGTATGACTTGTTACTGTTAATGACAGCTATTAAAAATAAGTTACATTAATAGAAATAAAACTGAAATAAAATTAAATATAAATATTAGATGAATAACCTAAAACTTGGCAACTTATTCAAAATAAGTACTAAAAGTATTAAAACTGAAAATAAAAAAATTATTATAATAAATCCAAGTAAAAAATAAAAATAAATGGTGAAATATGAATAAATACTATGTGAAGAGTGAAGAGAATATTCAATACAAACATTATTCTTGCTGTTATAATGTGATGTTGCTTTATTAACATACAGTATGAATATACAATATGTGATCCTGGACCACAAAACCAGTCTTAAGTCGCTGGGGTATATTTGTAGCAATAGCCAAAAATACACTGTATGGGTCAAAATGATACATTTTTCTTTTATGCCAAAAATCATTAGATATTAAGTAAAGATCATGCTCCATGAAGATATTATGTACATTTCCTACCGTAAATATACCAAAACGTAATTTTTGATTATTAATATGCATTGCTAAGGACTTAATCTGGACAGATTTAAAGGTGATTTTCTCAATATTTATTTATTTTTTTGCACCCTCAGATTCCAGATTTTCAAATAGTTGTATCTCGGCCAAATATTGTCCATACATCAATGGGAAGCTTATTTATGCACCTTTCAGGTGATGTATAAATCTCAATTTCGAAAAATTGACCCTTATGACTGGTTTTGTGATCCAGGGTCATATATATATCAGTACATTTTGGATATTAGAGTTTATTTTTTATTTTTTAATAAATCTATTGGTACCTGCCAATAATAGATGTTTAATTGTACAGCTCATTTCCTCCATTTTTACATTTAGTTCACCTTTGCCCTCATCTAATGTTCACTTTAATCAAGTTAATCTTTAATTTCTTTCAAGTTAGTCTTTAAAAGTACACATTTTTAAAGTAGTTAAATGTAATTAAAATATCTCAAAATGAATATCCACTTTTTCCTACTTTACGTTAAAATGTTATGATGCCAAAATTAACATAGCATTTAAAGCAACTTATTTTATTTACATTTTTGTACATATAGTTTCATTTATTTAGGCAAAATGCAGAATTTTAATATCTGCCAATTGTAACATTGGAGCATCTCTAATATACAGTACAGTATAACCAGCAGACTGAACAACAGCACTCTCACCGAGCAGCCATCTGAAAGAACCTTGATGAAGGGGTTGTTGTCATACGACATTTCCTCATCATTAGAGCCCAGGAAGCGCAGCGCCTTGTCATAGTTGTCAGCCTTGGCGTCATACCAGGCCACAGACTGATGGCAAATGTATGTGAAGTTCTGCCGGGCAGAAGAGCTGAGCAACTTGAGGAACGTCATCTGGACTGAGGTTATTGAGCTCTCCTCAACATCCACATAAGACAACTGAGACACAGGGAATTGATGGGTCAAACATCTGGCCAAAAGAAGAACTTTCAAAAACTTTTCAAAGTATTGCAGGGATGGAAATCGTTAGGAATTGAATGGTTCTCGTTCCTTGATCTAGTTTACAATTCTTTTAGTACTTTTGAGAAAGAACCTTTTAATAATTAGTCCGTACATAAAAATACTAAGACTGGTTTAGTAAGCGATTTAAAATGACAACATGAATACAAACCTGATTTTAGTCTTTAAAAAAAAGACTAATTAATTTGCTAACTGAAGCACGGTGAAGTTACCATTCAGGTTGCATTGGCAGAAGAATGTGGACATTTAAGGACAGTTAAAAGAACCCAATATGGAAACCCAATAATAATTTATGAAAATAATCCATTTCCATTTTTTTTTTCCAAAAAACATTTTTCCCCACCAGCCCTAAACTACTATCACTCTTCAAGCAATAGAGACATTCATGACCAAATTGCTGAGCTATGATTCAAAGCTTATGAAGTTTATAATGCAAGAGAAAAATGGACACTTACAATTTTTCCACGCTTAAATTCACTGAACCAAGATCCTGGGGACTCCTTTGGCCAGTTTGATATTCTAACCTGGAACAAATGGGAACTGTGATCAAATGATTCCCTAAGATTTACACATTTTTGAGATTTTTCTTCATTTCATGAGATTTAGCAGAGACGAGTTCCTCTCACCCCTGAGGACTTTTTATCGGGGTAAATGCAAGTTTCTCCTCCTGCAGTGAAGTTACAGTACACTTTGAAGGCATCTCCCATGCATCCCATATTTGGATCGATCCAGTAATGTCCTGCAGTCAAAAACATGAATTTTAAAATTCTCTTTTTTGCCCCAGATAAAGAGAGATGTAACTCTCCAGATCTCTCTTCATCTCTATCTGTTTTATCTTCGATTATTAACTCTTGTTTACCTCAGACAGACTTAACTGACTCTTAACTGCCTTATCTATGCTAAAGTAACTTTCTCTCACCATCAGGGAAGTCTGGCTGGCTGAGCTGCAGGTCTTTGCAGGTTCTGGCTGGGTTATCCTGGGTCCCCAGTGGGAACTTCATGCGTTCAATGTCCTGCTTGAGGGTGTTGAGGGATCCAAACACATCCTCCATTCCCTCCATACCATAATCCATCATTCCCGCTGCTTCGTCATCCTGCATGTCAGGTGACCTCCGCGATTTTTTACTTGTCTGGATGGGGAGGGGCTGAATGATATCACCAGCTGGGCCCTAGTGATAGAAAATCAAAAAGAAATCACTGACAATTCTGTAGGGTCGGCTTCATTCCCATTGGAGACATAAGCATGTCAATTTGATTTTCAGCACAGCTCTCAAGACAATCTGATTTATTTTTATGCAATATAAGATTTTTCTTACAGGAGGACCTGGTGGTCCTATCAGGCCAGGGTCTCCCTTCTGGCCAGCTGAACCCTGGGGAAATAGAAAACACTCTTCATTAAAAAAAATAACCACCTCAATAACCATGTGCAATGGCGAGGTTCAGCACTTACAGTTGATCCTTTGGATCCTTTCTGTCCTTGTGTTCCCTGAAGATAGAGACAACGAGGAAGTCAATTAAGCAAATGTTATGGTGGTTAAATGTCATGTTTACATGCACAATGCTTAACTCGACTGTCACGACCAGAATAAGATTCCTGAAATCTGAATTTTGGGTCATGCACAGCACTTTTCTTTTAATGAATGTAAAAACATTCATATAATTAAAAAAAGAGATCATGAAAAAAAATCATGAAATTATTACATTACTGACCAAAATAATTACAATTCAGTGGAATAAATGGCAATAGTGGGTGAGCATCTTCAGGTTTGCCGAAAGAGAACAGTACCTGAGCAGCTTAATGATAACATATTGCGGAATATTCCTATTAGCTGTGGAGCATATAAATGTCTTTTCAGAATAAAAAGGTTTGAACAGAAAATAGAGTAAAACTGCTTACAGGAATACCAGGAGGACCTGGGGGACCGAGGGGACCAGAAGCACCAACGAGACCCTGCAGTCAATAAAACAATTCATATTTTCCAGAGCAAAACCAAAACATATTCTTAAATAACAGCATCTATGAGGAGCAGACAAAAGCACACCCAGATTCTGAACTGACTCAGGTGTATGTAAAGAGCACACATCACTCACAGCATCACCCTTGCCTCCACCAAGTCCCTGAGTTCCTTGCAGTCCTCGGTCACCCTTCTCTCCTTGCTCACCGGGAGGACCGATCAGACCAATCAGACCTGGATGACCCTGGACGAGTGAAACAAGTGGAACAATGGCATGCATTATTCAGTAAAAGAACAGATGCAAATCTCAATGTACAGGCTGAGACGGCAAACAATTTCTTTTATCATGTATTAAATAGAAGTTATTGTTCTGGATCTTTTGTTACCACAGTCCACAGTGTGTGCAATATAAATCTTATTTAAGGCGCAGAATCTGAGAGGTGCTCAAGTGCTTTAGTTTCTATTCAACACCTGATATTTACAGCCACAGCTACTGTATTTGCCTCTCCAGAATATTAATATTTCACATCTCAGCAGGTCTGCTCTCATAAAACAGATTTACAGATGTATACTGCATTGATTATGTATCGCAGGCAGAGTAACAGTTTAATTATTGTCTGACACTGTATTTAATCTACAGCACTAAGAGCTTGTTTATACCTTGTCATTATGTGAAATAGAGATGCCAGTGAGGCCTGTTGCTCTCACATCTTAAACTTTCAACTGAGCTCAGCATAATTGTAAATATACATAAACAGATTTAGGAAAGGAATATTTAAAGTGTAGAACCTCCTTGGAGACGTTTATGGCATATATATATAATTTATGTTTTTAAAATTTCTTAAGCTCAAAAAGGCAGAATTTTGAGTTTAAGAGAGCAATATTGTGATATATTACTGCACTTTAAATTGAATAGAAGAGTTTTCTATTTGAATATATTTTAAAATGTATTTTATTTCTGTGATGGCAAAGCTGAATTTTCTTCAGACATCTTAGTGCCATATGATCCTTCAGAAAACAATTTAATATGCTGATCTGGTAAAATAGACACACACACACACACACTTACATACATACACATACTATATATATATAACACACACACACACATGGATATCACAAGACATTTTCTTACTAAAATTATCTATTGACATGTTCCATTTGCCGTCTTTATTTTTGTGCTTTGGAAAAAGTACTAGTTAAATACTAGTTAAATCATACCTTCTCACCCTTAGTACCAGGGTCACCTTTCAAGCCAGGAAGACCAGGAGGACCCTAGAATGTCAAGACACATACATGTCACAATTGTCTTTATGCAAAAAACAAACAAACAAACAAACAAAAAGAAATATACAAGTGACATTCATCAGTTTAAACGAAAAACATAATGGTGCCTCATTGTGTCTTCTTACCAATGGTCCAGGAGGACCGTCTTGGCCAGCAGCTCCAGGTAGTCCCTGCTCACCCTGAGAGGGAAGACAGAATCCAGAAGCCCATTAATACATACTATAATAGCAAAAATTAATGCACGACACGTATACTCAAATCTACTGACTAGACAAGGAGAGTGATTCAACTTGAAAAGCTTAATTATTCAAATACTATTCTGCTCAGTTAATATAATTACGCAGCAATTTGAAATATATCAGAGTTTCCAAATGCATACCACAGGCCCCGGGATGCCACGTAAGCCTTCAGCTCCAGACTTTCCAGGAGGCCCCTGGGGGCCCACAGGCCCAGTTTTGCCCGCTGGTCCTTCAGCACCGGCCTCACCCTGTGTGATGAAAGTAAAATTAAGGGACAATATACTGGGGAAGAAAAAAATCATACATAAAAAAATACCCTGACAGGGCGAATGGGACCCGACATAAAATAGCTACTTATTAAACTGAAAAAGAAATTTAGGGGGAAAAAAAATAGATTTGAAACAACATTTGTAAAGGACATTCTACATATATCTAACATTTTTGGTCATTTAACTGACCTTTTCAATGCAAGTGTCCTAAAAAATCAACTATTATATCTATGTGAATGTGATAAGATGAACTGGATCAACAATTCATTTTGAAGAACAAAAGCTTTTAGGGGGAAAATATAGATTTCCTGTCACTTCCTCTGATTGAACCTGTAGTATAAGCTTAACTTGTTGTGGCATCCAATTAGGCTTTCTCATGCTCAGATCTTTCAATGAGGATTTTAAAAGTCAGGACCACTATGTGTTGTGAGAGATTGGATTCAACAGACAAAAGCATGGACAGATAACAAATCAAGCTTTGAGGAGGACAAACGATTTATGCTGCAATACAAATGACAATCATGTTGTTTGGTTGTTCAGGTGCTAGCTTAAATAACAGAAACTATCTTACCTTTGCGCCCTTCTCTCCTTGTCTGCCTTCTGTACCAGCTGGACCAACAGGACCCTTGAAGAGAGAAAAACAAAACTCAAAACCTTCTACAGCAGATATCTATAAAGAGTCATCAACAATTAAAAAAGTATTGCATCCAAAAGTACCATGGCAACAAGGTAGTGCACTTTCTTTTTTTATCAACAGGACAAAACATTTTTGTTCACGATATCTCACAGAAACCAAAACATACTCCGGAAACCACATATAAACACTTTTATACCTCTTATGTCTGTTATGACGTCTATGACTCAGAGGTTCTGCTATCATGTTTTAAGGGTGTTTATTATTTTTGAAGCGAAGGTATTAGCGATTGCAATGGCTAATGGCTTGGGCAGGCATCCAGGTATTTAGCATTACTGTCCACACATTTGTGAACACTATTAATATAATTATTCAGACAAATAGTAATTTGTGAAAGACTTAATGATGGTATTGTTTTCTCAGCATGGGAATGAACACAACACAAGTTTGAAATATGTTTCCCAGAAGTCCATGATCAATATGGGTGTGCACATTTAGATTCAAGACACACAGAAGGCCGAGGCCACTCAAAAGTTTTAAGGAAGGCGGGTGAAAATGGAAAGCCCTGAAATGCATTTTTATTGCTACTAACAGCTCTGCTGATACGAGAAAATAAAATTTTTCAGACTAAAAGCCTGACTTGGTCCCATATTGAAAACAGTCTTCATTTCTTTCCTGACATATATATGGCAATAAAACTCACTTTTAGAAAGCAACTGAAATGAAATTATCTCTGAAGTTATGAGTCAGCTACTGAAAACTAAACGTTTTCTGTGGTAAATACATCAGAAAATGTGTTAGAGCTAAAAGTGTAATCAATTGTAAGCAAAGTCTTGAGGACGACAACAAGAGCTGACAATGACAACTTAATTTCCTTTCGGCTATCACATTGCCGTCACAGTGCTGTCAATCAACCCACTTTGGTCAATATTCTATAATAGAACTGTCTAAATGTCAGCCTCAGCTCAACTGCTCTTAAACAATGCAAACTGATGTGAGAAGCCCAATTTTTCCCAAACAGGTTTTATGTTATGCTGAGATTTCACAGGAATGCCTTTTCCCAAGCAAAGCATGCACTCTTTACTCACTTGGGAACAATTTACTGAGGGAGGACCCAGTAAACTCCTGACTGTGCTCTGCTTTTAAAGATTTATTGTTTGTGCAGTTCAGATCTGTTAAAAATAAAATTAAATATAGGCTACTTTTAGCATGAAGTTACAAGGGAAGCTCATAAACCTATTTGAAAATGTGTGTCTCAGCAGATTATAGAAGGAACAACAAAGGGGTAATGCAAACAAGTACATTCTTAAATTTTTTTTAAAAGAACGAAAAGTGTTACACACCAAACATTTGGTACTTACAGTGGGGATGTTCATATATCTAACACTAAGTCTGAGCTGTTGGTTTAATAAGTTAGTTTACTACAATGATGCTACTAGTTTAACTATATTTATTTTCAGTAGCTTGACAGTAGAGATACTACTTTTAAAATAGTGTAGAATTTTTAAATTTTTCAACCAAGTAGCATAGTTGCTTAAAATATGAACTGCGATGTCCGACTGGCAAATTATTCACTCTTTAGAAACAAACAGTCCAACAACGCTGATACAAGAGCATGCGGCTCTTTCAGATGTACATGAAAAATGCAAAAAAACGTTTGTAACTATATCTACAGTCGGATCTCTGCACATTTTCTTTTAAAATAACCATTAGTCCATAACATATTGTACCCGTTTCATGGCACATCATAAAATAAATGTTTTAAAAATGTGTGCATTTCTAGATATAACCAGTCGCCCAACAATTGTCGGTCCACAGTTGTACTCCTGTAGGCATAACACATCTGAAATAATAGATCACCACCAGACAAATCCAAATTTTGAATTTATTTTTTTTACATTTTTTCTAATATTTCTAATATTTGGGCAGATACTTGGTACAGAGCATTTAAATTTAAAAGCATATTTAAAAATATATATATATTTATGTAATCAAATCAAATACAAATGAATAAGAAAGTGTCCCTTTAAGTAGCTTAAAAGTAGTTAGCTACTTTTTATTAGTAACTTGCAATGTAACTAACTTTTCAGATTGGTAGATAATTGTCTGTAGTTAAACTGTTTTAAAATTATGAGTAGCTTCTAACTTGGAAAGCTTTAACACTTTTAAAGTATCTTATCCAACACTGAACCAAATGAACAAAATGCCTGGTGAACAAAAGTACTTACTCGCTTTCCAGGGGGTCCTGGAGGACCAGCTTCACCAGATGGACCAGGTGGACCCTGTGGTGTAAAAATTCAATGCATTATTAGCAAGTTTCATTATGTTTGAACATAAAATATGATTTTCAGTGAAAGTCGACCATCACTCACAGGCTGACCGGCCTCTCCATCATCTCCCTTGTCTCCGGGAAGGCCATCCAGTCCCTGTGTGAAACAGGACATTACATCACAACATTACCATAATATTTCATTTCCATCAAGCATCATATTATAGTTTCCTCACAACATTTGTTTAATATGCTGGACATTAAGCCTGTAACTAACGACTATTTTGACAACTTGTTGATTACTTATTTGATTGATCTTCTACACCTTACGCAATGTTTTTCTTTAAACAATGTGCAATGAAGCCTGTAATATATGCTGAACACTGTGTGCAAAGAAAGGTTGTTTGAGTGGAAACCTGGGCGCATTAAACTACATGACTTTCTTTGAAATGTTTATATATAAAGTGCTTTGGAAAAGTGTTGCACACTTTTTCCCCTCGCTCTATTGCTTCCAGCATTTTAAAATGCATTTGTTCCCCACAGAAATAGTTATTTTACTGACGCAAAGCGAATTAATTCGCCTCCATAGTGAACTTACACCTGCTCCGGGCTCACCAGGAGGACCTGGATCTCCAGGGAAGCCAATAGGACCCTAAATTACAAAAGAAATTATGGATCAATTCAGTCATCATCAGTTCAGTATTATTTCAGTGTTATAGCTGAAGGGTGCTTTCTGGGATGTCACTGATGGTGACTTACTGGGTTTCCTTTGGGACCGTCATCTCCAGGGGGTCCTCTTGCACCAGCAGGTCCTGCAGCTCCAGGAGGGCCAGCTTCCCCTTTCTCTCCAAGCTCACCTTTGGGTCCCTATGGAAGGACACAACAACCATCAACATCCTGCTTTTATCCATCTATGATGATTATGCTAAACTAAATTAACTATGTAATTCAAAGCTGATGCTTTGTTGTTTTCAAGCCCGAAATGGAGATTTAATGTAAATATTTTGGCTAAAAAGACAATATAATGGTTACTTATTGCTTATTGGTTGCTAGGCCATTTTGGATGGTTGCACCATTCACGATTGAATAGCATTTCTGAATTTAAATTGAGGTAGCCAACAGGGTGAACTGCATTTCAAATTTGAATAAAAAAAAAGTAGACTTAAACTGAACTGAAGTTCATATCACTGCAACAAGTATAACATCATAACATCATAAGTGTAAAAAAAGATTGTCAAAACTAATGTTGAATGTAAACACCTAATGCAAGCAGAAAGCTACTATCCTCTTTAGTCTCAAAAAGCATTGAGACCAACAGACAAACATCAGCATTTAAGATGCTGATATCACATAAACAGGTTTGTGCAGCAGGCCGTGGTTGAAATAATGTCCCTGGGTGAAAAAGGATGATGATAGCAGCAACCATCTGGAATGCAAGTGATGTTCACCTCAGCATATACGAGAGAGGAAAATATTCACATGGCCATTCTAAAGCAGAGGGAGGTCAAATAATCAACTGCAAAGGACTGTAGCAGCCTTCAGCTGCCTGTGCTAATAACACGTGGTACTCTTGTGAATGCAGAGTGGAGAATGATCCGGAAGAGAAGAATTCTTGAACAAAGTCGTTTTTTTGTTTTCTTTATGCACAAAAAGTATTCTTGTAGCTTCATAAGATTATGGTTGTACCACAGATGTCACATGGACTATTTTATCGATGTCCTTACTACCTTTTTGGGCCTTGAACGTGGTAGTTCCGTTGCTGTCTATGCAGGGTCAGAAAACTCTTGGATTTCATCAAAATAGCTTAATTTGTGTTCCGAAGATGAACGAAGGTCTTACGGGTTTGGAACGACATGAGGGTATTGAGTATGAGGGTAGGAGTATTTAATGACGGAATTTTCATTTTTGGGTGAACTATCCCTTTAGAGGTCATTAGCTTTATGTGTTCCGAGTTAAAAACAAGGATTTGTGTAGTTATGCTCCTTGAATGTCAATAGATTAGCCTCAATTACACGCAGGCCAGATACGTCTGGTAAACACTCATAAAACCAGACTCAACAACTCTTAAACACAAACAAATACTTACTACTGAACCAGGTTCTCCTGGTGGTCCTGGATTGCCTGCCTCACCGGTCTCACCCTGAGGGGAAGAGAAGAAGTTTTACCTAGTCTTGATTACACTGTAACATCTATACACATTCATCATAATAACTACAATACATATTTGTGTACATTCACGTTTTTACAGAGATTTATTCGAGAAATACCCACCTTTTCACCATTTCCACCCATTGCACCAATACCTCCGGGAGGGCCAGGAGCACCCTGTCAATCAAATAACAATACTGTTGATTCAAATCTTTCTGATGGAGTTTCTATACAACTATGGCACAGTTAAACTCACATCCGCTCCACTAGGACCTTGAGGACCTCTGGGACCAGGAGGACCAGGTGGACCCTGTAAGAAAAAAAAACACCAGCTTGTCAAACAATTAAGATACTAAACTCTGGAAGATTCAACGGATGCATTCAAACCATATGTTGGTTAATCATTCTGACCTATTTATTACAAGAATCTGCACATCTTTTGTTTGTGAATCAGTGGCACTAGCACTAATAATACAAACCCAATTCCAAAAAAGTTGGGACACTGTACAAATTGTGAGTAAAAAAGAAATGGAGTAATTTACAAATCTATATGAAGGTGTGGTCACATTAGTGAAATTTCTGCAAAATCACAGGCAAAAAAGCTTGACTGTCCAATGTCAATATTGTTGCAATGCATGAAGCAGAAGTGGTAATTTTTTTTGTTGGTCAATGTGGTGAATTTGCACAAACAACTTGAACACGAGTGAATTCCCAGTTTCCATGAATTCCAACTGAAATGACTAGATTCCACAAGAAAATTGTTTAACAAGCAGCAGTAGATGTGACTGCACCTTACCTCAAAATAAAGATATACAGTGCATGTTTTATTTTGAGTAACTTTTACTTTTACTTCACTACATTCCAAAGCATAAGATCGTACTTGCTACTTCACTACATTTCATAAAACTTATCGTTACTCCTTATAATATATCACGTGCTCCGGGACACAGAAGCGGTGTCTGATTCATGAACGAACTGATTATTTTCAATGAACGCGTTAAATCAGTTCGCAAATCGCACCAAACTATTAATTCACAAATTGGAATGATCCGATCGCAGCTGTTCTCGAGTCGACAACTCACTGATTCAAATGATCCGTTTAGTGCGAGTCTCCAGTGAACTGTATTCACAAGTAAGAACCGGGAGAATTTGTGAGCGAGCGCGCGTCTGATGCTGTTAAAAGTAAGTTACTAATGTCAAATTTTTGGATTAATTATTGTAACTGAAAATCATATTTAGGTCAAAACTGGCAGTTGTTTGTGAACTAAATCTGCTGTAAAGGGTGATCTGTTTAAGCCCACTGAAATGCTTGAATGCAGACACATTAACATCAGAGTCTCTATGTTTTAAGTCAGAAAACATTAAAATAACACAGATTAAATAAAATAACTCATGCAAGTTCATCTTCTCTGCTGCTGTAATGCTAGCAGTTTTACTAAAATGCTATGCATTTAGCCCTATGTGACGTCTGTTATATTGTTTGTCAGCACACATAGCCTATGTATCTGGATCAACTAGCCGAGTAGACAAATATAAATGTTTATTCATAACCACGCTGAAAATAAGTCAATGTTAGCTGATGCTAACTGTCTAGCTAACGAGCTTGTTGGTACTAAATTTAGGTAATTTTTTAAAAACAAAGTCCAAATATTTTTATTCAACCACCTAGATAGATTACATCTGAGGGAAAAAGAAAGGATGTGATGTTCAGAACATGGTCAGAACATGGTAACTACAGTAATTATCAATGTGGGAAGTGATGCCCTCTGGGGGCACTCTGCCAGGGGTGTTTTTACACCACAGACAAGGTTTCAGAAGAAAAAAAAATCATTATGAAAATCTAATTAGATTTTCCTTATTATATTCATTATATTAATTATTTCCTTATTGGTTATTTTGGGAAAATCCCAGGTATTTTGAGCAGTAGGTTTATAAAAAAATATGATAATATAACATTAAATGATAAAAGTAGCCTATATAAAACTGCAAAATAAACATTAATCTATCTGTACTTTTTACTTAAGTACATCAAAAATCAAGTACTTTTGTACTTTCACTTGAGTAAAATTGAAAACTGAGTACTTTTACTGGAGTGATATTTTATTTTACGGATCTGTACTTTTACTCAAGTACTTGATTTGTGTACTTCGTCCACCACTGACAAGGATACTACAAACTCACCATTGGGCCGACGTCTCCATTCTCTCCTTTCTCACCTGGTGGTCCTGGCAAACCCTAGAGGAAAACAAGTTTAGCATATTAATCAGACACAACTCCAGTTTACATAAGAGTTGCCCTATTACAATTTCAAAAGTGCTAAAACCTTTAGTAGCAAGAGAGGATGCGTTAATGTTTCCTCTTACCCCATGAACAACGTGACAATTTAGAATAACAATCAGTCTCGCAGTGTTGAATATTAATATTACACATTTACAGCTCTGAGCCATCGGGTAAACACTATTAATCAAATAACAATTTTTGGTAATTAGCAGTAGAAGGAACCTCATGGCAATTAACACATTTGCATTTGGGTCCCTGCAAATGTGTCACACCCGGTGTCACTTTGAAAATATGAAACACAAAAAGAGGCAAAGCTTGGCAAGCAATTCATTTTGCAATATAACTGTGCTTGACTAAAGAGGTTTGAATGTTATTCAGATCATTATCACCAAACAATACCAATAGACGTCTCTCCATTGTTCATAGTCAACATCTGTAATTACAAGGCTATTCTGGGTCATTGTGTTTAGACATGCTCGTTGGTGCCCGCTGATGCATATTTTACTGCTTATTGTTGTGATAAATGTTGTGTTACTATAAAAGGACAGAAGGGATATTTCACAGCCATTTTGAGGGAAACAATTTTCCCAACTGCCAAAACAGCTTATACATTATCTTTACAGTGGGGTTTGAAAAGATAATGAAAAGTCTCCATTCTAATAAAGTCCAATTACTTCTCTTTAGCAAGTTATTCAAAACTTGAGAGAAAACTAATTAAGATGGTTAATTTCTTTGGATCAAAAATCATTATCGCGGAGGATCAGTGAGCAGTACTAACAAGGAGACGCAGAGCACAAACAGTTAGCACAGTTGGGATGAATCACTATTCCTATTACCTTTGATTACCAGTCAAATGCTCTGAGTGATTCTGTAATATTGCTATGTTGAGTAGCTGCCTCTGTTGCCATTTGAAAATCACCCCCTCATTATTCCCATAAAGGTGAAGGGTGTAATGTTTTTTGATGTTATAATAGTTTCTTAATACGCAGAGACAGCTACAGTACCAATTTGTACTGTAATAATTTGTAAAGATACAGTAAAAACAGCAATGTTGTGAAATACTATTACATTTAAAAATGTAAAATTAACAATACTCCAGTCTTCAGAGTCACATGATCCTTCAGAAATCATTCTAATATGTTGATTTGGTGTTCAAGAAACATTTCATATTATTATCAATGTTTAAAAACTTAACATTGCTTAATATTTTTATGGACTCATGATAAATTTTTTTTCATGATACTTTGATTAATGCAAATTTCAAAAGAACAGCTTTAGTTTAAAATAGAAATCTTGTGCAACATTATAAATGTCTTTACTGTCACTTTTCATCAATATAATGCATCCTTGGTGAATGAAAGTATTCATTTTTTACACTCATAAATAAACAAATAAATAAATAAATAAAAATATTCTAACCTCAAACGTTTGACTGGCAGTGTATAAGTAAACAAAGAAAACACAGTAATTTGTGTGGAAATCACATCATTGCATAGAATTAATTTGATTACATTTTTTAATCAAGTGACAATCCTAAAAATGTATGCATATAAAGAAAGAAGGTTCAATCAAGTGACTAAGATCTTTTAAGCAGCATTAACATCAGTATGTCATCTAATAGATTTAACGTCTCGCACGTTTCCAAATTTGTAATATCCTATTCAGTAGAAAAGCCAAACAGTTTCCACGAATGTTCTTCATATAACTGCACAGAATAGGTGTAATTATCAGCTTTTATAGAGCTAATGTATCAAGGAAACAGAGAGGCCCAGCTGGGAGTGTTCAGCTTGAGTCATAAACTTTAAATATTCAACTGTGTGCCACCTGGCCCTGACTACTTACTCTCACTGCTGCTTTATCAACTCAGCAGGCTGCCTGACAGAGGCAAAACTGAGCAAATATGAGACACTTTTATCCAAAGCAACTTATAGTGCAACTTAACACAAGGAGCAATGAAGACCAAACAATCAAGATGGCCCAATGCAAGACATTTTTGTCAAGTTGACATAGCTGTCACTTTCCCTATCAGGCCAGCAGTTACAGTGTTCTAATGATCTGGCCACATGCAAGTGTTGTTATGCCTTGCAAACATAAAACATTTGTTTAAATATTGTTTTAAGGTTAATGCATCTCCCTTTGCAAGATTTAAACCTACATCCTTTTAAATAACAACCCAGATCACTAACCACTAATCCACAACACCCTGTGCAAAAAGAAACAATGAAGTTAGGCTAAGAAAGCTTGAGCAGTGAAGATACTTTTTATGTGAGTAATAAAAATTATATATTTGTGTGACAACTACTCCAGGACGAATGGAAAAAAGAGGTGATCATTTGGGTTTCATCCTATACGGCTCAAATGGAAGGTTGTAAGTACTCACAGCAGGACCTGGAGCTCCAATTACACCCTGAGGACCTACTGGACCTGGTGGACCCTACAGCAAAAGACAACCGGGACAACTTTAGAGACTGGTTGTGAAGAAGCTAGAGCTCATATGAACATTTGAAGTGGCAAAGATAGCATTTGTTTGTGTAAAAATAGGCATAAGTGAGTGTAAATACAGCAAAAAGGTAAACAAATATTTATAATTAACATTAAATTATACATAAAATAAATGGCAACACTTTACAATAAGGTTCAATTTAGTTAACACACAATAGTTACATAAATTAACAATGACAAATACTTTAAAATCATTTATTCATCTTAGTTATCTTGGTCATTTCAACATTTACTAATACACTATTAAAACCAAAAGTAGATTTTTTTTCTGTTAAAATTATTATTTGATGGACCTGAGCTAACATGAACATAAATTGTTATATTTTTAATAATGTTAACAGATATTGATAAATACTGTAACAAATATATTATATATAAAACGTAGCAACAGTGGCATATGACTGATTTATAAGTACAAGCAAGTCAAAGCATTCAACTAATGGGACCTTATTATAAGGTGTTATACGTGTTACCAGTTAAATATATAATAATTATTTTGAATGTTTTATTTATAATAAATACTGTTCAACTTACATGTTCGCCTTTGTCACCCTTGCTTCCCTTTTGACCTGGTTCTCCAACTTCTCCCTGGAAAAAAAAAAGTTTTTGAAAATCAAGAAACTTCAAGCTGTTTACAACTTTTCCTTAGTTGCCTGGTCATCAAAAATTTCTCAAAGTCACTTCAGCATCAACAGCAGAGTAAACTTTACTCCAGAGATTTTAATTTAACAGTAAAACCAAGACCTTGGGATGTTTTTGCAATTAATTGATTACTTGGCTCCTCCAACACCATTGCCACCACAGCCGAAAAGAATAATGTAGCTTGGGACGTGATAAGGATCTAAAAAACACTATTCTACATTTAACAGGGCGATAATAGATTCTGGAATACATTAGCCTCAAAGCACGTTTGTTTACTTGGTGTATGTGCCTCGATTTCACTGGTTTCAACATTTCACTACAGTAATGATTTTGTGTCTTGTTTGGTTATGGTGATGGATAAGTCAAAACTCTGTCCGCATTCTCACTAATGGTGTGCAGAAGTGAGATGGGCATGATGCCTGTGAATTAAAATGTCATGCTGTAGAGATTAGAATTAAGTGCTGCACCTTGTCACCATCCTCTCCAGGTTGACCCTGAGGTCCGGCTGGGCCTGGGAGTCCGACTGGACCTTGGATGCCATCCCGGCCGGCAGGACCAGCAGGTCCTTTCTCACCCTGCATGAAGTTAAGAAATAACAGTTTACACACATGTCTGAAAGTGCTGATTAAGAAACTGTTACATCCTATGAGGAATACTTTAATCTGGTTAATACAGACAGGCTGAGCAAACAAAGCTAATGGCAGATCCACTGCAATTAATTAACAGCATTTATACACTATGCAGAGGAATATGTTCAGTATTATTATAGAACCTTTCAGTCAACTAATTCATTTCAGCTTTAACTGTGTGCTGTAAAAGTCTAAATGAACTGAATTGAGTTTCTGTTTGGATGCTGCATTAAACTAGATAAGCTATCTGTGCTAGATGTGTTTATTGAAAAGATGCATTTTAATGAACCAAAACTCTTTTCCTCTTGTTTCCCACAGGAATCTCCAGACATTAGTGCAACGCTTAATGTATCCAAGAATCTGATAAAAGCACAGTCACTATTTTACTTTCTTTAGGGTGAATTCGGGTAAATTAGGCCATGTTTTGCTATTCATCTCAACAAAAAGTGGCCCAGTTTACTTGAATTCACATTATTTTTTTTTTCTTATTCTTTTGGACAGTGTACAAGATAACATCAGCATTTTTCAGCATCTCTAAACAATGCGCACTCACCGGAGCACCCTTCTCTCCAGCAGGTCCTGGGGGTCCTTGAGGGCCATTGCGTCCTGTTAGACCAATGGGTCCTCCGGGTCCAGCTGCTCCTCTCTCTCCTGGTGACCCCTGTGACACACACATCTCATTAAATCGGACTGGAACACAACTGGATTCCAGGAGAGATTATTAACCAAATTAGATCATTCTGATTTAAAACAAATCATGTCTTGGGTTACCTAAAAAATGTAAACATAATTTTGCATATCCAATTTAACAATTGTCTGCAGTTCCACAAACAAACATAATTTGCTTGCAACAACAATTGCTCTTCTGTTGGGTGTGTTGATTCCATAATTTTTCTTTAAAGCGGTAATATGATGCTTACAAAAAGTGGCCCAGTTTACTTGAATTCACATTATTTTTTTTTTCTTATTCTTTTGGACAGTGTACAAGATAACATCAGCATTTTTTAAAATGTATCTCTAAACAATGCGCACTCACCGGAGCACCCTTCTCTCCAGCAGACACACACATTCACACTTTCAAATATAAATATTTATTGCATTTTATCTATTTAATGCCATAAACATCTGTATAATATACACTGCCATTCAAAAGTTTGGGATCAGTAAGATTTTTAATGATTTTTTTTAATGCAGTCTCTTATGCTCATCAATACTGTATTTATTTGATAAAAAATAAAGAGAAAAACAAAAACAAACAAAGAAAAAAACAAACAAACAGTAATACTGTGAAATGTCATTGCAATTTCTAATATTGGTTTCCCATTTTAATATTCTTTAAAATATATTTTTTTTCTGTGATGCAGCATTGAATTTTTATCAGCCATTACTTCAGTCTTCGGTGTCACATGATCCTATTTTGAATGAACACTGTTCTTTTTAACTTTTTATTTATCAAAGAGTCCTGAAAAAATGTACCACAGGTCCCAAAATGTTTTTTTTAATTAAATATTATAATGATTTCTGAAGGATCATGTGACACTGAAAACTGGAGTAATGATGCTGAAAATTCAGCGTTGCTTCCCAGGAATAAATAATATTTTAAAGTATATTCAAATATAAAACTGTTATTTGAAATTGCAATAATATTTCAAAAAAAATTTTTTTTTTCTGTATTTTTAATTAAATAAATGCAGCCTCGATGAGCATAAGCAATTTCTTTAAAAAACATAAAAAATCTTACAGATCCCAAACTTTTGAAAGACACTGTATATAGTTAATTAAATATTTTAGAGCTAAACAAATGATATTTAAAGTTCCATGACTTTTCCAGGCCTGGAAATGACAGTTCCAAATGTCACTGATATTTCCAGGTGCTCCGTGTCTGTGGGAACCGTGTTATTCGGTAGTTTGTTTAGGATCTGAGGAACATATTCCCATACAGATCCTTTTTCTGCACTGAACAACACTAAGGCACATTTGTGTATCACATTAATACATTTCTTTCTTAGAGTGTACCAGCAGGTCTTACTGACAGACAAAAGTTTATGAGAGAGCGAGCTCTCTAGTTCAAAACCAACATGTAGCATGCCTTTTTCAGAAACAGTCCATTAGAGCATCTATTAGCACTGAAGGATAAGCACTGAAGTGAGCTCTCAGAGCGAGGGCTTTATTCACCATTTACTTAAAGACATCCGGTTGCTTTCACATGCATGCACATACCCACACCCACAGAAACACATGCTAAAACTCACACACAACAACATCCGACTGCATTAGCCAGCAGTGATAGTGCTTCTATACATAGGGAGGGGTCAAGGTCACTGCACACCACACCGCACTACCAATACATTCTCACTCCCAACTCGTCAAATATTGACGCTTGGTCAGGACCCTTTGGCATAACTTTCTGACACACAGGGTATTCATTTAGCATTATTTTTTCGACGTGCAGCGTCCTCCATTGCTTTAAATAAGAACCCCTTACGCGAAAGGCACTGGGAATTTTATTGTCATGATTAAATTATATATTGGGTAATAATATTGCCATTATTGGATATATGTTGGGGTGTGATTTTTCCATGTAAACAGTCACAACATTTTTATTTGTGTATTTACACATTTATGAGTATGGAACCCAACCCCTAAACCTACCATTTGTCAATAAAACACAAGATATAACAGGCAGATACCACTACAGTCATAATTTATTCAACAAGTATTAATATTCCAAGTCTTCCGAGGCAAAACGATTGATTTGTGAGAGGAATAGATGCGATTGCCGTCTCGGTCCGCCGTAAAGCTCATCCTGTGTGCTGCAGTCTGTGCGCAAATTCAAAAAATGCCACCAGAAGAAGCCTTATGTCAGCCTTGGATGTGAAATGTGTGTCTTGTGTGTCTCGTGATGATTGCGGGATCATTTTCAGTGATTAAAACCTTAAGGCTTCAGAAGACTTGGAATGCAACACGACTTATTTGTAATGCTTTTATACTGCTTTTGAATGGTCAGTTTTTGCAATGAATACCTGTGACTGTACTTATATTTGCCTGATACGTGTTTTATATTGTTCAGAAGTGGGTAGGTTTAGGTGCTCCAATGAAAGTATACATTTATTTTAAATTATTTTTATTTTTTGCAAATGCATGCAAACCATTAAATTAAGACAAACAACTGAAAACAATGGAGGTCCCTGCACGTCGAAAAGGGACGCTAAAAAGATACCCCTGTGCATCGAAAAATGACACTAAAGGGGTACCTTGAGCGTCAAAAAGCATCGTCAAGGGGTCCTGACCTAGCGTCAATATGTGACGAGTTGGGAGTGAGAACGTGCAGGGCAGAACATTGTCTCAACATCTGCACGCATCTTAATTATAATTTTCAAAAAGTTTTTTTATATATTTTTAAAGGTACATATACAAATAATGAAGCATGAACAGTTTCTGCTCATTTCCAAAATGAACGGTCCACTGTCACCACAGACTGTGACCGTCATTCATCCTACTATCAAACTGACACAACACACAGCCCTGACTCACTTCTCATCTGATATACCACCTCTCAAACACACTGAGGCACACTGCACACTGTGCAAACTGACTCAGCTCTTTGTTAGAAACTTCTCAGAAGAGTTGTACTCTGCTGCCAGTGACTAAATTCAGGCACCTGCGGGAGGTCTATTTAGGCAAAGATAAGATGGCTGATTGGCGTGGGTGGGCCACTGACTCAAAATTTTTCTTGCCGGGCTGTACAGATGCTTTTTATACAAGAGAGACAATGAATCCGTACACCAATCTTCCTCAAGCTGAAAGGGGCTTCACATAGCGCACAGCTGAAGCTTTGATGGTTTTAAGCTGTACTGCTGTGCCTTCACTGCACTACGAGAGAAGACAGACAGCAGTTACTTTAATGGGAGGATGTTATTTCTATGCAGAATGGAAGATCTATTTTACTCTACATTCTATATGATCACAGGGTTGTCATCATACCAAAATTTCAGGAGTCAATAGCAAGAACAGTAAAACATAATTATTATCGATACAACTTTCAACACCACTTAATTCAACTATTGAACATGCTTCTTTAAATTCATAATAAAGTATTACATAAATGTTCAAGTAAAATTTAATCTACAATATTACAGCTAATAATACTTTAACACTATACTGTATGTATGCACGTGTGTATATATATATATATATGAATAAAAATCCTTGTGAAAAAATAATTATACTTATATTTATTTAAAATACATTTATTTCTTGCTAAGTGTACTACATTTACATATATTTATGTACTTAATAAAAATACCCTTAAGTTGTATTGCAAATACTAAATTGGTATACTTCAAGTCTGCTTAATTGGAACAAATTATTTTGTATTTAATGCACTTTAATTGTGTGGAAATAGCGCTGAAGTCCAATTAAAGATACACTGAAGTATATTTGATTGTGCTAAGTGGAACTTTTGTAAGTATACTTTAGGTACACTTTAATTATCTCACATTTAAAGGCCGATATTTTTCAAAGATCATATGATCCTCATCAACAGTGACATAAAAAAAATGTGCACTGTGCACAAGTAGCTCTCCAAATAAAGTTTATATATAATTTTTATATCAGTAAGTCTCGAGCAATATGTCAGTAAATATGTTAATAGATATAATATATAATATATAATATATTACTTTTTTACAAGGGTATACATAATGCTATTTTCTATTTTATTAATAGCAAAATATTTGTATTAGTAAAATATAAGTAATATAAATATTAAATTTTTATATTATTATTACAATATTTATACTTGAACTCTCTTTCTCTATACATATGCATAAATATAATAAGATATATTAAGATAATACATTTCATTAAACATTACACAATATAATTTTTACATTTTTAGAATAGAATATAATTGCATTCTAATAGAACAGAATTAATTACAGAACTGTTCTGAAGTTAAAATATTAAGTGGCAATATTAAATAAAAAATATGTTATACATTATGCACAATATATATAGCCCTTAATTTTTTTCACGTTTTATGTTGCTGCCTTATGTTAAACTGCTTTAAATTTACTTTTGTGCTGGTAGCAGCCTCATGCTGTGGGGCTGTTTTTTAGTGGCAGGGACTGAGGGACTCATCAGAGTAGAAGAAAAGCTCAATGCACCAACATATTGAGATAGCCTTAATGAAAACCTAGTCCAAAGCATTCAGAACCTCAAACTGGGCAGAAGGTTCACCTTCCAACAGGACAATGACCCTAAGCACACAGCAAGAGTGGCTTATAGACAACTCTGTGAATGTCCTTGAGTGGCCCAGCCAGAGCCTGAGCTTGAACCCAATCAAATATTTCTGGAGAAACCTGAAAATGTGCATCTGCCCCTATCCAGCCTGACAGAGCCTGAGAGGTGAAGAGGCGAGGAGAAGAATGGCAGATAATTGCGAAATACTGATGAGCAAAGCTTGTCATATCAAACAAAAAAGACTTGAGACTGAAAAGGCTAAAAGCTAAATATTTAGTTAAGGGTATGAATGTACTTATTTCATTTTTTTTATTTTTAATAAATCGAGGGGTGAGAACCAGAAAGGCATAAGAGACATTTCACCAACTTTACAGGAGAGCCAAAACAAATATTTTACCAAAGTTTGATCTGACTTTGTGTACTGATTTCAATTGTTTATGATAAAAATTTGTACACTCATGGATGACAGTACTTTTGCCAGTAGAAAAAGCTCATTAAGAGCTTTCATTTGATATATATATATATATATATACATTTCACCAAAAATGTCACGTATGCCCTTCTGGTTCTCACCCCTCGAAATTTACTAAGTTGTGACAATACTGTTTTTGCTTTGTCAGTATGGTGTATGGAGTGTAGATTGATGTGGAAAAAAGTAATTTAAAGCAGTTTAACATAAGGCAGCAACATAACAAAACGTGGAAAAAACAAAAGGGTATGAATACTTTTGCAAGGCACTGTATATATATATATATACACACACACATACTGTATATATAAATTATTTTGATATTTTTTAATATAAATATTAAAAAAAATAACAATAAAAAATATTTCTCATTTAAGTTGCTTGAAGAAATAAATATTTTTCTCTTTCCTTTTCAAGATTTTCATTATAGGCCTAATACACAGGTCCAATATTCTGACACTAAACATGTAATGTAAATGCTCCATTAGTATCCCGCCAAGTCAGACATTTTAATTGCGAAATACTGATGAGCAAAGCTTGTCATATCAAACAAAAAAGACTTGAGACTGAAAAGGCTAAAAGCTAAATATTTAGTTAAGGGTATGAATGTACTTATTTCATTTTTTTTATTTTTAATAAATCGAGGGGTGAGAACCAGAAAGGCATAAGAGACATTTCACCAACTTTACAGGAGAGCCAAAACAAATATTTTACCAAAGTTTGATCTGACTTTGTGTACTGATTTCAATTGTTTATGATAAAAATTTGTACACTCATGGATGACAGTACTTTTGCCAGTAGAAAAAGCTCATTAAGAGCTTTCATTTGATATATATATATATATATATACATTTCACCAAAAATGTCACGTATGCCCTTCTGGTTCTCACCCCTCGAAATTTACTAAGTTGTGACAATACTGTTTTTGCTTTGTCAGTATGGTGTATGGAGTGTAGATTGATGTGGAAAAAAGTAATTTAAAGCAGTTTAACATAAGGCAGCAACATAACAAAACGTGGAAAAAACAAAAGGGTATGAATACTTTTGCAAGGCACTGTATATATATATATATACACACACACATACTGTATATATAAATTATTTTGATATTTTTTAATATAAATATTAAAAAAAATAACAATAAAAAATATTTCTCATTTAAGTTGCTTGAAGAAATAAATATTTTTCTCTTTCCTTTTCAAGATTTTCATTATAGGCCTAATACACAGGTCCAATATTCTGACACTAAACATGTAATGTAAATGCTCCATTAGTATCCCGCCAAGTCAGACATTTTCCTGTACATTTACAAGTAGATTTGATCGCTCTGGTGCTTAGCAACATTATCACGAGTGCACTTCACATAGCACACACCGTATCAAAATTGCAGTACTTTTGACATCCCTGAACAGGTCTGAATCTCTAAGCATATTACACGTATGATTCAAATGCAATTACTGATGTGGTGACGGACTTACGGATTAGGCCTGACTCATTCAACGTGATCAGACTGCGTGGGATCAGATCACACACCAAACTGGGCTCTCAGTGCCAACATTACTGGTCATTAAATTCACCACCTGCTGACTGCGCCCGTTCCAGAATTTGCCTGATGTCACTTCACTAATAGAGGCAAAGCTTGCAGATTGATCATTTGCAGCGACAGAGTTTCCATGGTAACACAGGTACTTACAATAGGACCGGGTGGACCCTGTGGACCCTCGCCTCCCTTCAGACCAGATGGACCCTGTGTGAGAAGGAGAGAGAGCAGTTTAATTCTCTAATGAGAGCTGTGCTTCAGAATCTGTCAAAGTGGCATCTGAAACTCTGCGTGCGCTTGCATTTGTTTGTGCCAGTGTATAGCAGCTGTTTGTACTATATGTCTCCTGGAAATACAGCCCAGAGTGTTTATACAACTGGCAATCTCTCTATTTCCTACATCAGAAACAAGTGCTGGCAGTGCATTGTCATGTGACGCCAAGGACACGTCATTCTCTTCCCATCTGAGTCCTGAAAAACATATGAGCCAGCTAAAAGTAAACATCAAAACAGCAAGTGACGGCAAAATCGACTGTTGTTTATTGAAATCATACTGGCTTTGTGTTTTAAATGTGACTTTCAGCAACAACTGATTCATGAAAGAGATAACTAGTGGAGACTGAAATTCATCAAGAAGGCAGATGCTGTTTCTGATACTAAAAACAAAACAATGTTTGATTATATTCAGTCCCACAGTTTTAAGTACTCTTAATGAAGAAAAACTAGTAGAGACATTTCCAAGTCCCTGTGACATATGCCTGCTTTGAGTTGGCCACCTGTGGCAGTTTGTTATGTACAAAGTCATTCACAAGCCCACAGAGTTCCACATCAGAGGGACAATAAATATGTCAAACCGCATCTTTTAAAACTTACTAAAAGTTAGGCATTTTATGAGATACATGTTAGCATTTATTTGGTAAAACTTTAGAATAACCTCACACTATGGACCATTAGTTAAGCATTAGTAAATAGTCAATTCATCATTTATAAAAAAATGTCCCTACATTAATAGAGAGTAAGCAGTTTATAAATACATCTATAAATGCTTTGTTCTTGATTTATGAGCATATCTATAATGTGTTTAATCGTTGTATTTTCATAATTTATTAATGATCAATGTATCATTTCTAAATTAAGTATTACATTATTTACAAACCAGTTATTTAGGAGTTGTCAGTGGTTCATAAGATCATTTAGATCTGTATTACACTATATTGTGTTTGTTTCCTTTTTCTGTTTAGAAGATAACTGATCCTTTAAATCTCCTTTTTAAAAGTTTTTATGAGGCACAAGTAGTCCTCACTTTAGATTGGCTCACACAAATAGTTAACTGACAACTACTCAAGGTTTTATAACTACCTGAGTTAATCATGAAGTACAGTAAGAATACGTGTTAATACAGCATTTATTAACACACTATTACTATATGTCTAAATAATATGTATAAATGTCCATTTCAATAGTTTATTAATCATTTACTTAACCTTTCTAAATGATCTTATGAACCCCTGATGACAACTAAATAACCGTTTTGTTAATAATGGCATACTTAATTTAGAAATGATAAACTGATCAATAATAAAGTATAACAGCTGTGAGACTGTAAAATCTGATTAAAAATGAACTTTTTTTCTAAAATGAGTCTCCAACCAGAGATTATGTTGGTACACACAAGTTTCTTTCCAAAAAATCGTGGACCTTTGTACATTAAAGTCAATATCAAATCAAAATTGCCTATTTATATATCCCTGGTTGTGTTGCAATACACTGCAGTGGAATTTCTCTGCAGTGTTAAAGACGTATTTTTTTAAAAAGCTTGCTAAACGTCTAAATGCATGTGAAATATGGCAGTTAATCTCCATGAGCCTCAGTCTCATAGTTAGGACTGTACCCTCTCCTGAGGCATTCATCCAGCGTAAGCATTTGCATGAACAGCAGGCGGTTAAGCAGCTAATGTCCATTTGGTGGGGCACACGACATTAACTCGTTTGTTCTTACCGCTGTGCCAGGAATCCCCCTTTGGCCTGGGAACCCTTTTAGTCCGGCAGGGCCAGGTTTCCCAGAAACCCCCTGAGGACCTGGATCACCCTTCAAGGAGAGAGATGATGAGAATTTAGTCTTCAAACCTAAAACCAACAACCTCCACAGCTGCTATTTGTAGGCCTTACCAACCACCTGCACATTGTGAAATTGGACTCAACATTATGCGAATTCTTCCCAGTTATTACCCTTGAGTGATCTGAAGTGAGCATGTTTAGCAAACCGTACCTTTCCACCTTCTTTGCCAGCAGCTCCGGGAAGACCTTGCTCTCCAGGGGGTCCTGGTGATCCAGGATGTCCTCTCTCTCCAACAGGTCCAGTTTCTCCTGTAGAGCCCTTTCAAATTTAAACAGGTTTTTAAATTTAACTGCTGGCTAACTGCAGGAGATGTTTTATTAGAGCAACATGTTTTTTTTTTAATATTTCTACTCATATAACAGCAACTGCAGCTCACCTGTGGGCCAACAACACCTCCAGGTCCAGGAGGTCCAGTCTTTCCTTGGAAACCCTGTTTGAGGACAAGCATAGTCATTGTGAGCATAGTTATCACATTTCTGGAAGCAAACTTGGAGAAAATGAAAACCTGATGGAAACTATGTAAATATCACTAAAAACTGTACAAATCCAGCCTCTGAAATGTCAGCAGCACTTATTTTTGTTACATCCTTTTTTCCTTAAATCAGTGAAAGTCAAGTGTAGTGTTTTCATCTTAAAAAAAACCAAGGGGGATCTTTTAAGATAAAATGAGTTTCTCCTTTTAGCACTCCATCTGTCGGACATTCTTGATTAGAAACAGAAAGATAGACCTGCCAAGAGCAGTGTAGCGCCTTGACACTGTCAGCAGCTAAAAGGTAATACACCATATAAACACTGTTCACAACATTTATTCCTCTTTACTCAAGAGACAGAAAACACTTATGAAGACAAAACGTTACTCACAGTCTCTCCTCGCTGTCCAGGGTGACCGGGCAATCCATCCTTTCCAGGAGGCCCCTGAGGGAATTACATAATTAATAGTGATTAAATCACATTTATGTAATTATTATATAATAGACTTGTAGACTTGTGGCTATTATTCTTTTGGGTTTTGTGATTTAATGGCTACAGCTAGACCTATTATTTGAACTACAGTATAGTAAGTCTAATGTATGGAAGCCCATTTCAGCCACATAAGGATAAACAATAATGCTTTCGCAAATCAAAATAAAAAGACATAAAAAGTAGAAATTATTACATAAAAGTAAAAATTGTGACATTAAAAATCAAACCTTTTTGTCATAATTTAGAATTTTTCCAATTATGACAAATAATGAATCTATACTTAGCATGTCATCATTTTAACATAAACATAACACAAATTACACTTTTATGACACAAAATAATTAAATCATTAAATGTAAAAATTTAAATTTCAATATTCTGTCATCATTTTGAATTCTTTTAATTAATTTTTTATTTAATTATAATTAAGTAGAAAGTAGAGTAAACTGAGTTAAAAAGTAGAATTTATGAGACATTAAAAGTCATTATCATATCAAACTTTTATCATGAATAATTATGAATTTTATTTTAGAATTTCAACTTGTGTCATAATTAGTTATCTCATAATTTTTTCCATTTTTCTCAATTTTGACTTTTCTCTCCCTTATAAATAATTTTCTTATGTGGTGGAAATTCTAAGTTGAAGAGTAGAAGAACTTCTATCCACAGCATTAAAATGATCAAAACATTTAAAATGGATAAAACCACATACAGGTGGTCCTTTAGGGCCTGTTAATCCAACAGGGCCCTGAGGTCCTTGGAGTCCCTAAAACATGAAGAAAGTAACATGTAACAGGGAAATGTAATGGAAAAGTTTTCAAACTTTTATCATGAATAATTATGAATTTTATTTTAGAATTTCAACTTGTGTCATAATTAGTTATCTCATAATTTTTTCCATTTTTCTCAATTTTGACTTTTCTCTCCCTTATAAATTATTTTCTTATGTGGTGGAAATTCTAAGTTGAAGAGTAGAAGAACTTCTATCCACAGCATTAAAATGATCAAAACATTTAAAATGGATAAAACCACATACAGGTGGTCCTTTAGGGCCTGTTAATCCAACAGGGCCCTGAGGTCCTTGGAGTCCCTAAAACATGAAGAAAGTAACATGTAACAGGGAAATGTAATGGAAAAGTTTTTGACCTGGTAAGTTGACAAATACAACTGAATGGGAGAACTAATTCAATGATCACTTACTCTCTCTCCTGGGCCACCAGCTGGTCCATCATTTCCTGCTGTTCCCTAAAAAAAGAAACAGTCAAAGGTCCCTGTTAAAAGCAAGCATTCACACATACCAATAACTAATTAAGTTAAGCTGAATCAGGACTGATGAAGCCTGACCTTTGCTCCAGGTTTTCCCGTTGGACCTCTGGCACCTCTTCCACCACGGGGACCCTGAGGACAAGAGTTATTAGTGATACGCCTTGTGCATCACTAGCGTATGTGGAAAAAAAGTGTTCTTTTCTACTTAAAAGGTTCAAGCTTGACATACCGTTGGTCCTCTTTGTCCTCGTGGACCTGCTTTACCAGCAATACCCTAAAAAAACAAAACAATTACAATAACTTAGCTCTAAGACTAGTCAACTTCTGGTAGAAGTTGTTTGTCATCAGAACCAGAGAGATGTGATAAAAATGGCTCCTTCAGGCTATAGCTTGTAAAAAAAATCTAATCTTAAGAGTGAAATCAAAAGGGCCTCATACATACCCTTGCTCCCTTCTCACCATTGGCTCCAGGGAAGCCAACGAAACCAGTTGAGCCCTGTAGATGGAGACAGATTATTAGACACATTGAGAGGAGCTGTTTTCAACGATACCGTGTAAATGACATGCTCACTTCAAAAGTATCCAATATCCTTTAAAACATGCCAAAAACAAGCTGTGCTGACAGAGAGAGGGTGTCCTTGAAGAATAATTCAACATAGTTACTGCTAATGCTAATGTTATGTGGGTGATACTCAGAGGGCAAGCTTTTGGAGTTGATAAACATGAGCGGTGTGCGCTTGTTAGCACAAGGACAGGAGATGAAATTGAAGGTCGAATTATTTTGGCAGGCAAAGAAGGGGAAGCGGTCTGTACACAATGGATACGCATCAGTAATTTACTCCATGGGATGGTTGCCTGCACAGGATAATGGAGCAAATCAAACAGACAACTGCAAACACACACACACACACACACACACACACACAGAAAAAGGAACACTGCAGTTTGACTGAACCAGAGGAAGTGAGTGGAGAAGGCCGACAACAATTTCCCATCACCGCTGAAAGTGAACACTAATCACAACGCTCCAGCTCCACTCTGGGTTTTACATTTTTCAACTGATACCTTATTTAAAATGTCTAATATCTAATTTTATCTCACACACACACACACACACACACACACACACACACACACACACACACACACACACACACACACACACACACACACACACACAGCAGTTGGAGAAGTTAAAACAGTCATTAAAACAATAACATTAACCTATTAACATGTTATGCTTTTGTTGGAAGCATGATAAGCCACTTATTATTTTCATGTTATGCACCATAATCAATAAATGCCGGTAATTCTGTCTAAACACACTGAGTGAAAAAAGAGTCATACATGAAATAGAAAAAAAAAGCTTAAAAAAATAACGAATTGCAAAAAGTTTTAGTGTTAAACCCTTCATCAGTGCCTAAATAAGTATATATAAAAATGTAAAAATGATTAAATAAATAAAATGCTAAAAACTAAAATCTATTGTTTTAATTTCTACTAGTTAATTCAGACATCACAACATTATAATTTACAGTATGAAAAATGGGTATTAATTTTGAGTTTGGATTTTTTTTTCAGATTTGCTAAAGATTACATTAATACTACGAAATTATTAGCGTTTTAAAAATAACCTTAAGTGAGTCATAGATTATGCCAAATAATTTAGTAGTAATAATAATAATAATAATAATAATAAAAACATACGTAGTAAGTCAAAGGTTAAAGGAGAGGAAATTAGTAAAGTAATGAAATATTAATATCAACTATACTGATTAAAAAAACTATAGCCATTAATTAGCAATATGATACTGATATATTGTGCATCTGTCACTGGACCTCAAATAAAAAAACTAAACAAAACAAAACAAAACCCTCCTCAATAGGAAATAATAATAATACAATTCATCATCATCATCATCATCATCATCATCATCACACAATTCCGCTCTTCATTCCACGCTCAGACACTCCTCAAATAATTTGAACAGAACCCTGAACAGGCCAAACATCAACTGTAAATCCAGAGCTGAAATAGCTGACAAAGCAGGATGTAGCCTACTTCAATGTCACTTTGCACCACTTGCTATTCAAGCAAATTAGGATCCATTTCATAAAAAAAACTTCAAAAGTAAAACTCAATGAATAAATACCAGGGAGTTCAAGCTATTTGAGTGGACCAGCCCTATACTGAATCAAATGCTTGTTCTGATGGTGTCAGCAGCCTGAACTGAATGAATAAGCTGACAAACATCATAAACTGTGTCTGCACAGTCTTGAGCTGTTCACAGGCCTGCACTTATTGCATGCTGGGTGGCCAAGAGATAAAACAGTCAACGTCATGGAGAATGAGTTTATCCTATTAACTCTGTTAACACAGGCTATCAGAGAACAGCAGGCCTTGCGTGTCAAAAGCGCTCGGCGAAATATAAATAAAGCAGTACTGACAGTGGCACCGTTTAAGAGACATGATAACTTCATAGTTTTATTTTTGATTAGTGTCTCATTTTAATCTAGAGATAATAATCCTAGAGATGCTTTGAAAAAATAAATACAAATAAAATAGAAATAACATAAAATAACGATAAAGTTGCAACAGGAAACGTGTCAGTACTTACTTTAGGACCTTGTCTTCCTGGGTAGCCAGGCAAACCTGGAACACCAAGTTTTCCCTAAAAATTAAAAGAAAAAAGAACAAACTCAGCACATTGTCATTTTGAGTTTTTAAATAATCATCAGGCCCTATACAGTAACAATAAAACATTTCACCACCCTCCATAAACTGTAAAAGCATATGGGAAATGTAATGGAGTATTTGGCTGACATTTAAAACTGCCATTCAGAATCAATTTATGATTATGAGTTCGGTGTCATTTTAAGTTTTAATTCACACATGTATTAATAATCCCTGACAGACACTTCAAGTGCCCCAAAAACCCTAGTGTTGATTTTTCCAGGGCTGGTCATTTCAAGTACTTTGACATTGTATTGAACATAATGAGTTGCAAACTGACCTTCTCTCCTGCCATGCCCATGGGACCAGCCTCTCCAGAGGGACCTCCTTTACCTTTCGGCCCCTCTGGTCCGTCTTCTCCTCTGGGGCCCAACACGCCAACCTCTCCCTGAACACCAGCAACAATCCACAAACTTCATATCAGACTTGTAACGACTACTATAAATGGTTAAAACTCACCTTAAATAAATAATAAATAAGTGTTTATAAGAGTTGATTGAAATTAAATGTAACTATATGTGTTTGTTACTCACCTTATCACCCTTGAGGCCCATGTCACCCTTGAACCCAGGAAAACCATCTTCTCCCTGAAATCAAACTCAGGACATTTATTTGGGTAAAATGTAAACTTATGCTAATAAACAAATGAATGAATTAATTAATGAATGTGACAACAAAAACTATGTAAATTGACATTTAAAAATATAATTTAAATAGAATTAACATTTAAAATATAACTTTTCACAATGAATACTGATAGATAGATAGATAGATAGATAGATAGATAGATAGATAGATAGATAGATAGATAGATAGATAGATAGAAATAGTCAGATGATAGATAGATAGATAGATAGATAGATAGATAGATAGATAGATAGATAGATAGATAGATAGATAGAAATAATCGATAGATAGATAGATAGATAGATAGATAGATAGATAGAAATAGTCAGATGATAGATAGATAGATAGATAGATAGATAGATAGATAGATAGATAGATAGATAGATAGATAGACAGACAGACAGACAGATATATA
The DNA here is from genome assembly GCF_001515645.1 of Sinocyclocheilus grahami. Lineage (NCBI taxonomy): Eukaryota > Metazoa > Chordata > Actinopteri > Cypriniformes > Cyprinidae > Sinocyclocheilus > Sinocyclocheilus grahami. The sequence continues at coordinate 1,038,424 of NW_015505367.1, forward strand.
GATAGATAGATAGATAGATAGATAGATAGATAGATAGATAGATAGATAGATAGATAGATAGATAGATAGATAGATAGATAGATAGATAGATAGATAGATAGATAGAAATAGTCAGATGATAGATAGATAGATAGATAGATAGATAGATAGATAGATAGATAGATAGATAGATAGATAGATAGAGATAGATAGATAGACAGATAGATAGACAGACAGACAGATAGACAGAAATAGTCAGACGATAGATAGATAGATAGACAGATAGATAGATAGAAATAGTCAGATGATAGATAGATAGATAGATAGATAGATAGATAGATAGATAGATAGATAGATAGATAGAAATAGTCAGATTATAGATAGATAGAAATAGTCAGTGATAGATAGATAGATAGATAGAAATAGTAATAGAATTTAAATGGAAATTACATTTAAATACACACAATAAGTGTCATCACTCCTGAACCCATGAAAAACATAATCTCAGAACATTTATTTGGGTAAAATGCAAACTCATTTAAATAAATAATTAAATACATTTTCAAAATTCCAAAGTAAAAAACTAAAAATACTGAGCAAAAACTATCAAACATTTTTATCTGAGTTCGAATACTCCATAAGAACATAATGGGTAAATGCTGGCATCTTGTGGCCATAGTGTAAACTGCTGGTTTAAGCTAGTTCAGTCTGAGAAATTAAATCATATCTATGATTGCATGTTCATTTAACAAACTATAAAAGCTATAAATGTTAAGCTTGAGAATTAATATCTCATATCAATAACGATACATTTTAGAAGCTGACTTCACTATTGTATGAATGAAACACTGACACTTGGTGGCCACTGCAGAGGATACAGCCTGAAGCAGATCGAGCCATACTGTATATATACAAAACAATTATAACAGATTACAATTCTTCTATCATTTTTTCTGCTTATAAATATCAGCTGATATCCGGTCATATGGCTTTGCTTTATACCACACACTCATAACACCTGATTTAAGCCATTTTGATGCAATTAGTCCCTGAAATGGCCACTTTTAGCTGCTGACCCAAGAGCTCAGTAATGGAGACAGGGGACGGCTAATTTGCTTACCTTTTCTCCTTTGCCCCCTTTCAAGCCACGAACGCCCTCTGCACCCTAAATGGACAGAACAATGAAAAGAGGCTCTAATGGATAGAATAAACGCACATAATAATGAACCAGTGAGATGAAGAGAATCAAGGCTGTTTACCTTCACGCCTCGGGGACCGGGATAGCCAATGGACCCCTGGGGACCTGAGTGGCCCTATAGGAAATGAGTAAATATAATAACACTGAATCAATCAGGATTAATAGAGGGGAATTAGGTTTTAAACATCTAAAGGGGCCACACATTAAGTGTTAATTACAGACAGAGAAATAGCTTTAATTTCAATACTAAACTTTTAAACAGCTGCAAAATAGTGCCTTATTTTAAATAGTTTAGTGGCTTTGTACTTGAAATGTGGTCAATAACTGGAACTTAGAGTGACAATTCATTTCGAGACAAACTAAAAATACACTCACAGCTGCTCCTTTCTCCCCGGGAGAACCCTCCTTCCCAGGATGACCCTGTGCAAAGATTATAAACAAAAGCATCTTCATTGAAAGTCTGAAAGTAACATGAGGAAAATGCAGCTGGGTATGGTCTTGTGGATTTAGTGTACAGTTATTTACAGTATTCAAACGCCAGTGTTATAATTATTCCAGTGTAAGAGTCTTGTTTGCAAGAATCAAATTTTTAGGGGTTGTGCATCACTTAGAATTGGAATTGAAAAAAATTTTTTTTTTAGTTTTCTTTTATTCTGCAAGTTAATACATTCATCAAAATGATTAAACTAACCAAAAGAGACAGCAAATACATTTATACTGTAATAAAATAATATTATTACAGTAATAATATTATAACTCAATTTGAGTCTTTACCAGTCTTCAAGAAACGACTAAAAACACATGTGTTGCACCTTTATTTGACCCTCTAACTCTAGCACTTTCTATTCTATTTTAATTCTACTTTATCTATATTTATCTTCTTCTTTTTTTTTAAACTAAACATATATATATATATATATATATATATATACACACCTTGCTACGTGTACTGCGTTAGGCTAACCGAGACTTGTCATTTGCACTTATATATTGTTGCTCTTTTGTTAGTTTTGATTTTTGATGATTTCTGAATGATCATGTGACACTGAAGACTGGGGTAATGGCTGCTGAAAATTCAGCATAAACATATATATTCTAAGGCTACTTTACCATAAAATATTTTTTCTTCCTAAAATAAATAATAAACACATAGAGTACTAAGTATTTAAAAATAAAATCATATTATTCAGATTTTTTAAAATTCTATAAATATTAGATATGACTTATATCAATAACCAACAACACTAAATATTATAAAGAAATACTATATATTTAAACAAAAATATATAATTTAATGGACCACAGTGGAATTTCATTTCCCAGAATGCTATATTTAAAGTCTTCAAAATGGAGTCAATCCACATGAAACAGACTATAAGACTGAAATCAAACAAGTTTTCTGTTTTTGCTCATTTTGATGTTGTGTTGGACTAATGAAAGTCCTCTGTCGTGTCTGTGTTGAATTTCTCTGAACTGCAATTCAGTAAATTCCACTTCCTGTCATTCCAATTCAAATTTCAACTCCTGGATTGAAAGGCACCCGCCACTTTAATTCTAAATTGTGCAAGGTAAATATATTCCCCTCAAGCCAGGATTATCACCAAGCATGTTACTGGCTAATGACGTATGATGATGCACAGTATTTCTGATATAAACATGGAGACTTAGGGGAGGGGAGAATATGAAATACAGAAAAATCCACTTACGGGAGGCCCATCAGCCCCAGCCAGTCCATGGAGCCCCTGTTTCCCATTGGGACCCTATAAGAGAGAGAGAGAGAAAGAAAGAGGATAAGTGAGAAAAGAAGGAAGAAAGAGAAGAGCGAGATAAAACACACACAATTACTGGTGTGCCCAAGTGATTCGCGGGGCGACTTTTATAAGCAGTTCAATCCTAAAGCATTTCATTATCATCTTTTTCCTCTTGGTAAAGAAGAGATCTAATCATATGGTATGTCTGGAAACACTCCACCACTTCTGGAGTCACATTTCAGACTCTCTGGCATCCTTCCAGGAGCCCTGAGATAACGCTTGTCTGAGAGACCAACCAATGACAGTTACGTGTGTAAGCATATCTCCTGCTTGTCAAAGCATTAGCGAGTCTTGAGGTGTGTGTGTGTGGTTTTCCTCTAGTCAGCATTGATCTACTAGCAACCTACAGCTTGGAAACCGAGGAGTCTGTTGAATCGTTTATGGGGTTAGGGCAGAAAAACGCCGTCTGTAATAACAAAGACGATGGCTGCCGGGGCAAACTCACTTTCTCTCCAGGTGGACCGATCGGGCCTTGAGGACCAGGCAGACCCTGCAAGACAAGATTTCAGAAGTCAGATAGTACAACATGGGGTCTTCAGGGGAAATCTGATAGTAAAGTTTATATTGGAAAAAGCTGTGTGAGCACCTCTCAGTCAAATCTGAGAAAGAATGTCGAACAGGATACATTATTCTTGTCTGAATATACGAGTTGTCTCTTTCCTCATGACTTTTTCCATCAAATTCTTTTAATGACAGTTTATTAAGCTCCACCTTTAACTGAATACAACAGAAAATGCATAAAAAGTGCATGTAATAAATTGATATATTTCCAATTAAAATAGGAAGTTTGTGTGGGAGATATTAAAGTGGTGGGTTCCCTTTTTCTTTTAAACTAGCCAAAAAGCTATAGCAAATGTACGTCACATCATAAACATGATTTGTTAATTGCTAGTCAGTTGTGGGTGGTATTGGGGGAGGGACTTTCTCATTCTGGAAAGCATCTGATTGGACAAAATTCTTTGCAGTACATGAACATAAATCAGCTATATTTTTGGTTTATTTACACTGCTGTTCAATAGTTACACTAAAACAGTATATTGCAAATTATTTTAATCATTCAAAAGTACTGTTTTCTATTTGAATATATGTTCAAATGTAATTTATTCCTGTGATGCAAAGCTGAATTTTCAGCAGCCATTACTCCAGTTTTCAGTGTCTCATGACATTTTAGAAATCATTCTAATATGCTGATTTGCTGCTTGAGAGGCATGTATTATTATCAATGTTGAAAACAGTTGTGCTGCATAATAGTTAAGTGGATTTATTTTATTTATTGATGAATAGAGGGTTTAAAAGAACAGCATTTATTTGAAATTGCTAAATAAAAGTATTGATTTCTTAAAAAACTGACCTTTTACTGACCTTTTCGAACAGTAGAGTATATATATAGTGTATCTACAAAAGATTGTTTTTGTCAACTTTTAGGAGTTCAGTAGTGTGTAGATTACTTCAAAGCTAATAGACAAAGACTAAAGGCCACACAAATGTCATGGAAAAAGGGAAGTGAACGATTCTTGATTAGAAAAACAATCAGATTGTCTGAGAGAAAGACAGAGAGAGTGAGAAAAAGAGCAGACCGACAGTGATCATTCGACTGATACCTACATGTGGACCGGTGTTCCCCTGTTGCCCAGAAGGTCCAGGCTCTCCTTGAGGACCCTGTTAAAACATTTAACAAAAACACTTTAGTACACAACACTATTATTATTCCTACACTTCACTGCTCCAGGGAGCCTGACATTTTATAAAGATATGAAAAACAGTCCCAGTACCTCAAACTCCAAAAATACTCTGCATGTTAATTAAACAACAGACACGTGAAAATTGCAAATCCATCTTTTTTCCATTGGCTGTCCTTCCTGAATTGCACAGCCTACTGTAATAAAATCTATTATAGCAGCTTTAAACCACTGGCAAAGAGGAAGAGACAGAGATGGGTACAAATTGTATTACTTTAAAAAAAAAATGCATAAGAAAGGCAGTTGTAGTTAGAGTGAGACCTTGAGTGAATGGAAAAAAACATCATTTTATATTTATATAAATATATTTATTTATTTTAATTAACTCCAGTGATACTCCTAGTATTTAATGAGCCTGATGAGTTTATTTGCTAGCTAAGAAGTTGGACCAAACACTTGTGTATACTGATGTATAACTTTGATCTACATTATTGAATCTACAACAAACACTTATTCATGACATTACATTTACATTTAGTCATTTTGCAGACGCTTTTATCCAAAGTGACTTACAATTAATTCACATTAATGAAATCACAATCAGTTATGTCACTGTTGGGATGGTTTATAGTTAATTCATTTTTGGTTCTTCTTTTTTACATTTTTGTTTTATTATGATTATTATTTTTTAATCATTCATTTTTCAATCAGTCAATCCCAATGACCAATTTGAATTCTTCACAGACCACAGTTTGTAAACAAATGAATGAGAAACGAATAGAATCATGGTAAAAACATTGCACTGTATACCTACATGAATCCTACACTTCCTGTCTTGCGTATTTTAGTGGCAGACTTCATGCCTTCTTAATTTCAGCACTTCCAGGTCAAAGATCACCCCCCCCCTGCTGCCACAGTAACAGTGACATTAGCTCTCTCCTGCCAGGCCTACGGTGTTTCTCTCATCTAATAGCCTTATTTAGATATGACCTTCGCTTGGGACAACAAATATGTTTCAGAGAGGTCAGAGGTTGTCAGCAAAAGACAGTTAACCAGGAAACCCCTTCATGAGGTGACCAGAAGAGGCTCTCTGTGATACTGTGATAAGTACACTACTAAAGCAGGGGAGAGAAAGTCCTTACCATATTTCCTTTAGGGCCAGGTGGTCCATCCAATCCAGGAAGACCCTGCATGTGTATAAAATAGAAGTGTTTAGCTGTGAATTTCATGCTATTTGTACAGTTGTAATTAAGCAAGTGTGGTACATACACGCTGTCCAGAGGTCCCAGCAGAACCTCTGGGGCCCAGCAGTCCTCTTGGACCCTGGGAATCAATAAAAGATGCATGTCATCATGAGAATTAATTAGACCATTATACTGACCTCAAGCCAAAAGACCCCTTGGTGGATAGAGATATGGAGCATGGACCCCTTTTACATATGTGTTGTATTTTGAGTTACAACATATACCATATTTATGTATGCTTCTGTAAGAGATTCAGCCAAACGTTCTACGATAAAGAGCCAATAAAACAAACTTCACTGAGGGCTGTGGGCTGAAAGTAAATGTTGCATTATATATAACAATACTATACTAAAATGTACATTTAAAAAAATCAAATTCACCTAAATTAACATGAACTCCCTCTTGTGATGTGGCATTGCAGGACAAAACAAAAGGCATCATGGAGCAGCTTTAGCCTGCAGTTTAAGTATATATTGTGATTTATATACTTTATGATGGTGATTAAACTACAGTATCATTAAAATATTATCATTATTGATGATTCAGATAATTGTACATTTACATTTTTTAAAGTGGAAGGGACGACAAAACATTTTATATATCAATATTATATATCTGTTTAATGAAAATGTAATTTTTTCAATAATTAGTTTGCATACTTGGTGGACACCCTGTATTTACATTGTATAATAGTCACATTTTCAACAGTATGTCTACTTTGTGATCTAGACTGATTAAAGCTTCAGTAATATCTGCATACTGTGTTTTGATCAACTCAGAGAGGCATATTAAAAATTCTCTTAAAGGAACAGTCAGCACAGAACACAAAGTTTAAGAAAGGACACCCTCGATATGCTTTTTATTGATTCATTCAAAATGGTTTAGAGATAACTATGTAAAACAGAAACTACTAGGTACTTTGGGTTTTTGCTGTAGACCCAGAGGTTCACTACATCAGCTGTGGGACTCAATCCAATTAGGTTCCACATCTTCAGGGCTGATTCTGTTATTTGTTAGATTTCTGCTGATGGAGTATTTAGTCAAAGAGCGAGTAAAATATGTGAGACTATTAGTGTGTCGTGAGAAAGAGAGCTGGAGAAAATAGAAAACTGCAGCTCTCCTTTCCTATACAGAGCCATTACCTCAATGAGCAACACAAACTGAGATCTAAGAGCAGGGTGGGCCGTGAAGAGTGATTATAGTGGGCAGTCATGTTCTTTTAGGCATAAAGTGAAGTTAATAACCCTCGCGTTCTGTCCTGAGAGCCCCAAGGCACATTTGAATAACTCAAAAACTTGCTTACCATTGTTAACTTGATACTTCACTTTTCCTAATTAGGTTATATACACAATTTTAACTCGATAATACATACCTTACATGAAAAGGTCACATTACTTGTGGTCTTAGACACTTAAAAATATTTTTAAAAACTATAAATATGAATCTCACTTTAGATCAATTGAATTTTTTTTCTAACTGACCCCAAACTTTTGAACGTTAGCATATTTAGGATTTTTTATAAAAAATGTTTTGCCAGGGTCAAACCGACTTCAAACAGAAACTACTTAATTATATTGGAAACTTATTTCATAAGTCTGTGCCTACACCGTGATGCAAAAGAGTATTAAAGCTTCAAACAATGTCTACTAAGCTTTGAATAGTTCACATAAAAAATATTGTAAAGGGAAAATATGACAAGAGAATACAAAATGTAAATAGAGATGGAGATGCTTACACTTTCTCCTGGCATTCCTCTCTGTCCAATCTCACCATCCTCGCCCTGCAGACAAGAGCACAAACACACTTGCCAACGTGTCTGCACACACATATGCAAATACAAATGAATCAAAATAAGAAATTAATGTGTCACTTGGACAAACACACCCTCGGTCCATCCTCTCCTGGAGGGCCTGGTGAGCCGATAGGACCTCCCTCACCCTAAAAGAAAACGAAAGAGATTAAATGACAGAGGGAGAAAAAGAGTAAATGTATTATTACTGTCCCTGCCTGCTTTTGGCTCCATGCATTGTTAGGGCCCATGACCACTATTTATAAGACTGCATCCCTATAAGAAGAGGCTATAACATAGCGGGGCCTGTAATTACCCAGGGCAGGATTAAGAGGACAGCACTTTGGCTGGAAATACACACAGCTCCCTGTGATTTGCGGGCCTCTTTCACTATACTAGCCCAGGCCAAGCAAGCCACACTCTGCTGTGCCTAGCGAGGGCAGCTTTCGTTTGCCAGAGGAACGCAAGCACGCCAAACAACCCCCAGTGCCACTATAATGAGGTCAGCTTCTCCTGCCACTATGACTGTCAGCACGCTAAACAAAACGTACAGCGGCAGACACAGAACATTATAAAAATGCACTCGGTCTTGGCAGGAGCCGTCGAGAAGCTTTTCAAATAGACTTAACGCAATATTAGATTTCTGTAGGAAAACTGCTGCTGAGGAATAAAATGAAACCAGGCAAGAATTGTTCCCATAATCATAAAGAACTGTTCGAGACAAGCTGGAAGTTTGATAATTGAACATTAAAAAGACATTTTTCTCACGGGTGGTGGTCAGGCTTGCGTTCTGCTGTCTAGAACAATTCGCTTTCATTTCAAGTATTACAACAATGAAAGGAAACTATGTATGAGTTTTCTTAAGAATAGCTCAGCACTTACCCTGTGTCCTTTCTCACCAGGAAGACCAGGAAGTCCATCAAATCCTCGGTCCCCCTGTTAGACAGTAATTACAATGAGAATAAAAATAGGGCTGTCAAAGTTAAAACCTAAGTGCATGTTTTTATGCATTTATTATGTTACTTATTTCTGCCCATGCATTTTCCTTCAAACTAGGGCTGTGTATTGATTAAAAAAAAAAATCTAACAAAATAATTGCATAGCTTGTGTGTGCGTGCACACTTAATTGGACCTAAAAATAAATTTTTAAATCACAAATGCTATTTATTATAAATATATTTACACAATACATTTTCAAAAACAATACATCTGAATTTTTTAAATGATTATTTCTGAGGATAAAATGGCCACTTACAGCAATTATTTAGGCCTGAACTGCAAATAATCAGACCAATGTTTTTGTTTGGTAACACTTTAGTGTAGGGACCAATTCTCACTATTAACTAGTTGTTTATTAGCATGCCTATTATTAACATATTGGCTGTTTATTAGTACTTAAAAAGCACATATTCTGCATAACCATATTCTACACCTCTAATCCCACCCAAACCTAAACTTAACAACCACCTTATTAACTATTAATGAACAGCAAATTAGGAGTTTATTGAGGCAAAAGTCGTAGTTAATGGTTTGTTAATAGTGAGAATGGGACCTTAAAATAAAGTGTTACCTATTGTTTATCATTTCCCTGTTACTAAATCAAACAAAAACATTAGTCTGATAATTTAATAATTATTGTTATAATTCCACAACATTATCAATCTTATAACAACCTTTAATTTAAATGATTATTTTAGCTAGTAGAGATAAACTCTTTAATTCAAAATCAGTAATTATATGACCCAGACACACAGTAACAAACACTCCCACTCCCAGTTTTGTTAGTTTCAGTACAAAAGAAGCAGTTCTGAAACCTCAATCAGTGCTTACTGTGTTTTAAGTAGAGGTTTTAAGTCAGAGGTGATTTTACCTTGGCTCCTGATTCTCCAGGAATTCCTCTGGCTCCATCGGCTCCATTTCGGCCCTGTAAAACCAGGTCGCATCATCAGCCTGTTGCTGCAGGTTAATGTGCTTAACATATGTTTTAAACAACTGCAGAATTAATGTGTGACAGGAGATGACGTGAAGCGAGCGCGTACACACAACCTAAATAAGGTGTGTTGAGGCTACAGCACATTTGGGGATTGAGTTATTGTGGCAATTTGACTCATTTATAACAAAACTGTGAATAAACTGTGTCAAAGGAGAATCTGAGAAACGTTTGGCATTACAACTGGCAGATGTGAATGTGAATCCAGCAGACATATGTCATTCAGTTAAGCTGAAACAGGTAAATTAAGGTCAAGGCTAATAGACACAGACAGTTTCACGGAAAATCTGGTGCGCGGTTGGAGAGTGAACAGTAGGCTTCTTGCGTAGAGCCTTTCAGCTTCACTTTGCCGGAGTACTTCAGCAGCAGTTTTGCAGATGTATTATGTATGTCACCTTTTTGCTTTTTCAAAGTCATGCCACAATCAAACACTACCAATTCACAGCATGAGCAGATTTTTCCTATTCTTACCCTCTTGCCTCCTTTTCCATGTGGTCCAGTAGGGCCCTGAAGTCCTCTCGGTCCCTTAAAAACACACAACATTCTGTAATGAAAGCGTACTGCTAAATGACAAAGCAGTGTTGAAAATTAAGTAAAAACAATTGTTAAAACTTTTTATGTGACGTAACACTTAAAGCCTAATAGTTCTTCCTCACCGTAGCTGACTAAGACTCTCTCTGCTCCAGAGTAGAAGCGCATGTTTTTTACATTAGAAAGTGCTATTTCATTGCGGACGAGTGTTTACCCCTTCAGCATATTTCACATTCAATTGCATATAAGCTATACCATGAAAAGAAGCATGCTAATTGTTATGACAGCGTTAAAGTTTATGGCGACTGCACCTGTGGGCTCCGAGGCAGAGCAAAACTCTGACGTAACACCCTAATTAGGTTAATTAATCTGCAACAGATAAGGACTACAACTGGATTCACCTTTGAGGGTTTATTTGTCATTTAAAATCAGCATTTTTAGAAACATTTTTTTTTCAGGGTGGGCCTAAAGAAAACAGTCACTTATAAGCATGATGCACATCTTTAACTACAATATTTCATCGAATGCAATGCAACTTAAAGAGATTGTTCACTCGAAAATGAAAAGTCTGATGACAGAACTATGGCTTTTAATATACATCTAATTATCTTAACTCTGCGGGCTCAAATATTTTGTCGCATTATAAATGTCTTTACTGTCCCTTTTGATCAGTTTTACTGCATTCTTGCTGAATAATAATATTAATTTATTTTAAAGAATAAGAATAATGATCAGATAATGAGTCTCAGGAATACTCATATCATTGTTCTAATTAGGATTACAATTAAATCGTTAAATTAATTGTTAAAAAGAGACATAGTCACCTGTGGGCCAGAATCTCCACTTTCCCCTTTAGCACCAGGTGCACCAGGACCACCCTGAAACACACACATACATACACAGATGAGTTTTACGTCTCACACACCTCTCTAAACACCAATATCATATGCGTGGAGCTGTGTTTGGGTCACACTCTGGCTACCCAAACACATTCATCTGCCATTGCTTTTAAAGGGCATTTGATTTGGAGGCAGCTGTGGAAAAGAATGAGAGAAATTCTAGTGGCATTCTTGGTATTATTCATCTCAAGAGGATGAAATACAGAAACACAAATGTGACAAAAGAAATCTGAGAAGGGAACGTGAAAACAAACAGCAGACAGCCTGAAAGCACATCAGGAGCGAAGAACTGTTCATTTTCTGGTCATAAATCATAGCGAGATGAAAGTAACACATGTTCCTATCAGTGTTTGTGTGATGTCAACTGGAGGAAGTTGGGTTTGAAAGGAAGACATGGGAAAAGAAAAGAAACATTCATGAAGGTAAATATTGCATGTATGTGGCTTTTAGATCGTGTTTATTTTATGTGCTCTTCTGTGCCCCTCATCTACAGAAAAATGAAAATAATAATAATAAAAATGAATTGAATGCATTTAAATTGAACAAGCATCACAATGCCTGAACTTTTTTTCACAACTGAATTTCACTGTGTGCAACATACACACATATATATATATATATATAGGTTTGTAAAACTGTTTAATTTAATTGTATTAATTTACATTGAAAATTATTCATGTTTTCCAAATACAAAATAATAATAATAATAATTAATTAAATGCATTTACATTGAATAAGCATCACAATGCCTTAACTTCTTGTTCACAACTTAATTTCATTTTGTGCAATATATTTAGGTTTGTAAAACTGTTTATTAAATTACATTTAATTAATTTACATTGAAAATTATTCATGTTTTTTAAATACAAAAATGCATACTGTCACAGAAACATTGGCAACTGATTAGAAAGATTTTTAAAATCTAACGTCACCTATTCATGACATTTATTTCATATGTTTTTTAAATAGATATATTTTGCTTTATATAAATATATCTCTATTTCTTGTTGCATTACAATTACTTACCGACACTTACCTAGCAAATGTTGGGTAAAATGCTTGTAAAAATAAATTCAACATATGAAGTAAAAGTGGTAATAGAACATAGTTTTATTTTGTTGAAAATAAATAATTTTGTTTAATGTTTTCCTTAAATTATATAGTCATTATTAAATGTCACTTAGAAATGGGACACTCACCAGAGGGCCGGAACGTCCTGTCAATCCCATTGGGCCAGGTGGTCCCCTCATAGTCAACTGCAGCGACAAAGTAAATGGTAAAAAAAAAAAATTTGCAAACCTGACATTAACTGCAGTAGAGTACATAAGTTGTGTTACTGGCAACTTGTACATTTCCATGTAGCATACAGTGTTATGAGAACTATAAACCTGTCTTAGTTTTAACAGTCCCTTTAAACTTGCTCATATACATTCTCTGCACCTAACACACTAGTTTCAGCCCCCCTCCCCCCAAAAAAATCATGAAACAAGGGTACACACCCGAGCCTGGGCGAGGATGGCTTGGGCCTGAGCTTCTTGTGCCGTCACCACTGGACCTTTGTGAGCTTCTCCACCAGCGCGGAACTGTCAGAGAAACATCCACAAACACAGAAATCGCAAGTTTATTTCAGTACTTTTACTGCATGCTGGAATTTAGAGGGGCCCCTGGAGACACTACAAAATAAAGTGGCCTCAACGGTCTTGTCATTATGGCTTTGCATCTGGGCTGCAAAGTGCCAGTTTGTGTAGAGCTAATGTAGACTTCTGGGTGTAGCGCGAGTGCAGTGGGTTTACGGGGTGGGGTTAGGGCTTTTCACTGCTGTAACAATTCATAACCTGCTTGGACGTTTACAATGATAGTAATTTGTCCAATGTTAGAGGAAGTGGCCATTTGCAGCTGATTTTGAGATAAGTTCAGTGGTTTCGCTAAGATTGCGGGCTGGAAAATCTTGTCCTTAATCAGAATCATTGGAAATGTATGGGTTGGACGAGCTTACCGGCAACATGAGGATGGTGCCAGAGGGCCCCGGAGCTCCATCTGCGCCTGGCAAACCAGGACGACCAGGAGGGCCCTGAGAGAAGAAGAGAGAAGAAGAAAAGAGGGAGGGAAAACAGAAGGAAATGAGCCATAAAGTGTGTGGGAAACTAATGTGTAAATGGCTGTAGAAAAAAAAGACAACTATAGGCATGGAAAGAGAGATTGTTTCTTTAAAGTTTAAAATACAGGGAAAATACTGTAGGATCATTTTAAATTGACAGTTAGGTCACCTAAATCAACTCAAAATGCCTAAACAGTTCACAAAAACAAAACTTGACTAAACAGTTTAGAGTCGCAAATTGCACCTAAACTGCAGGAGATTTCTGCAGTGTTCCTTACGCCCGAAATCAAAAATAGTTAATGTGCTAAAGCCCCGTCATTATCCCATAATAATACACTTAGGTTTATTTCGCTTTATATTTATACTGCGGTTTATGTATGTTTTGTGTTGTTTCTAGTTCCTTTCTTTGCGCTGTTTATTTGTGTGTGTGCTCGTCATGAAACTGACACCCCACAAGAAAAGCGGGGAGGACTACAACGCATGCACTCATATGATGGAATGCTGCTAGGGTAGTTTTGGGAAGAGATCTCTTTAGCAGGCATGTCACGCTCCTCTTGTAGACAGCTCACTTTAAATTGTTCCCATATGACGGTGTAATTGTGTGAGTGCATGTGTGTGTGTTTTAAGGCTGGGCAAACGTCCTTTCTATGTAACGTATACACTGACACCTAGCGCACATGTGCTTCTGAATATAAATCAGGGAGGATGTACTAGCCATCAAGGGAAGTGGCCGTCATTGTTAATTAAGCATTTTCGGCTACATAAGAGGAGGAACTGATGGAGATCAAAGCGAGCGGGAAATCGCTTCCCCTCACAGACAAAAAGCCCTTTGTGCTGGAAGACGCAGGTCAATGATGGTGTGAGTGCTGTCCGTTTCCCAGAATGCACTGCAAAGGCTAACTCTGCAGGAGGTTAAGAAGAAGAAGCCAAGCTGCACCACCGTAAAGAGGAAAAACTACCCAGCTCTTCTCTGTGCAGTAATCAACAGAGAGCATTTACAATTCTGAAAAATGGTGCGAACAGCACCAAACATAAGAATCTATGGGAGAATGAGTATGTGTTGATGTGTATGAGAGGTTATAAGCTCTGCTGCTCCTCTGGAAGTGTTATTAGAGTGAGGATTTATAGGCAGATCTGGTTTCAGTGTGGCCTCTCAGGTCTTTGTAATATGCACACATCTGCTCGTTTACATGCTGCTTGTCATTGGCTTATTATCTCGATGCTTTAAATAATGTAAACTTTACCATTATCTTTATGTGGAAGTCTAACTCCTCTAATAAAGTGAGAAAAGGATTGTGAAAGTTCCGACAGGGATACAGTTACCTATAACTGGTGTATATACGTGAATAAGATATTTTAACACCACAAACAGGATTACGAGATAGTAGGTAACCCATATGAGGGATGATTTTTGGGGAAATGTCAACTTACCCTCTCACCAGGATCTCCGTAGAGGCCTGAGGAGCCTTGTATACCTGGAGTGCCGGGGAGACCCTGACAAAAAGTACATGCGAAGCGTCAAAGGCAATGTAACATAGACAGAAACACACTATGCTGCCATTTTCCATAAAGTTAAGTTTTCCTATGGAGTTTCACCATGTGTGAAAAGAGTGCGGAACAAGGTGATACTCACAGGGGGACCTGGTGGTCCTGGGGGTCCCTCTACCAGCATCCCCTGAAAAGAATTGAAGGGGAAAGAGGAAGAAAAACATGAGTTCGGTAGCATGCTGGGCAGGCCGTAAATCTCACAGTATGAGCAGTACGGAAATAAAAAGAAAATCAGTGAAGAGTGAAGAGGAACCCAAAACATGTGGTTCATTTAGTCCAACTGAACCAATCGCCTTTTTTCACTATTCAAGAAAAGCGAATACTGCAACTGCTGTCAAAATCAGATGAATAATACGGTGACATTTGAAAGTATTAATGTAAGAATAGTTTTTCCTGGACTGCTACCATCTTCCCTTTCCTGTACAACTGTACAAAGAGTAAGTAGACGGGAGGTGTGACTACATTGGCATATTACAGCTCCAAAATGTAGGATGCATTACATTGATCAAAAGCAATAGTAAAGACTTTTACATTGTTACAAAAATCTAATAAATGAAAAAAGCAACAGCTGTTTTCAGCACTGTTATTAATAAGAAATCATTCTTGAATTTGATTTCTCGCATGTGACACTAAAGACTGGAGTAAAGGCTATTGAAAATTCAGCCTTGCCATCGAAGGAATAAAATAGTTTAAAATATATTAAAACAGAAAACAGTTCTTTTAAATTGTAATAATATTTCACAATATTACTGTTTTTTTACTGTATTTTTGATCAAATAAATATAGCCTTGGTAAGCATAAGACTTTTAAAAAATCACTTAACATTTAAAAATACTCCCAACTTTAAACTTTTGAATGGTAGTGTACTTGCCGTGTTTTAAAGGATTTTAAATGTGGAGTGTTGTGGAGGCCAATTGAATTATGAAATCAATTGCCTCCACAATTAATTATCGATCGATCGAGAGAGAGAGAGAGAGAGAGAGAGAGAGAGAAAAAGAAAGAGATGACAGTGGTGTGTGCTTTACCTGCATGCGTCACCACGTCTCTCTTTACAAACAATGAATTACTTCAAAAACAGCGTCACCTCGTTGCTGAGAAATATAATGTAGTGATCTAGTATCTAGGCTATTGTATTAATAAAAATCACTGGGAAGCGTTGACAACAAGTGTATGTGTGTGCACAGCACAATCTGCAATCTCCGACTCTCTCTCCTTCTCTCTCTCTCTGTGTGTGTGGGTTTGTGTGCATCAATTGAAGCAGTGCATTAATATAGAATGGTGATTAAACAGACTTAGAACTACCTGTGCATTAAATGGTTTTACTGCATACCTGCCAGCCAATCAGAATCAAGTATTCAGACAGACCATGAAGTAAATAGTAATATACAAACAATTATTCATTTTATTTGGTCAAACTTTATTTTAAGGTCCAATTCGCACTATTAACAAACCTTTTAATATGACATATGCCTCAATAAACTTCTAATTTGCAGTTTAATAATAGTTAGTAAGTAATGGGGAAGTCGTGGCCTAATGGTTAGAGTCGGACTCGTAACCTAAAGGTTGCGGGTTCGAGTCTCGTACCGGCAGGGATTGTAGGTTGGGGGAGTGAATGTACAGCGCTCTCTCCCACCTTCAATACCACTACTGAGGGGCCCTTGACCAAGGCACTGAACCCCCAACTGCTCCCCGGGCGCCGCAGCATAAATGGCTGCCCACTGCTCCGGGTGTGTGTTCACGGTGTGTGTGTGTTCACTGCTGTGTGTGTGCACTTTGGATGGGATAAATGCAGAGCACTAATTCCGAATATGGGTCACCATACTTGGCCACATGTCACGTCACTTTCACTTTTTAAGGTAGTTGATAAGTTTAGGTATTGGGTCAGATTAGTGTTTTAGAATATGCAAATAATATGCAAAATATGTGCTTTATATGTACAAATAAACAACCAATATGTTAATAATAGACATGCTAATAAGCAACTAGTTAAAAGTGAGAATTGGTCCCTACACTAAAGTGTTACCTTTTATTTTTGGGTTAATATAATGTTATATATAACTGTTTGCTGTCTGCAACATTCTGAACTGACACACTACTGAAGGGAAAAATATGATGCATTATTAGTAGCTGCATTTCATTTGGTACTTGTAAAAGCTTCATGCAGAGTTTACCTACCGGCTCAATGACTGCAGGTTCCCCTTTTTGCCCCTTTTCACCACCATAGCCACCACCAACCTACAACAGAGGCAAAACAAACTGAGATTTAATGACAGAGGAAGTACTACTCATGTAGACCAAACAACTGTAAAACAGCACATTAAGCACTACAACTAATGCCCAAAATGGACTGTATAACCCTATAAAGCCAAGTGGTGAACATGCTCAGTGATTACTGTGAGGATGATAAGATATGAAGTGTGAACTCCTTCATCTTTTCCTATAACGTCCACTTATAAGACCCACAGGGAAAGTCATTTGACAATATTTATACAGTCATTTAACACAAGTATTAAATCCAGCCCATTAGTGTGTCTGCATGTGTGTTTTGTATTTGTGGACCAGGATGATATATCTCTCCAGGAATGAAGAAAAGTAGCACAAAGCCACTGTGGTCAGTGTGTGTCTGTGTGAACGAGTGCTTGTGTTGAGCTGTGAAAATAAGTCTCAAGTCTTATAACAGATCAACACTGCAATCACACAGCTAACATTTCATTTCCTGTCTCCCACACACCGCAAGCAAAACGGCTACAATTGAGAGACTTTCATGTGTTGCTGTGTCAGCAGACATACTGAAACATAGTAAGGTTAATGGACATTATTCCTAGTAATTAGGAGCATTATAATTACAGTTATGTGGTTGCAATAATAATAATAATAATAATAAAAACATCCTTGACATTCTCTTGCCACACAATTGACTTGTTTTCAACATAAAGATGGAGAAGTCAACTCACATTGCTCTCTGTGACCTGTGTTTCAGCAGGTCGGCCCGGTCCAAACTCGCTCTCGTAGGTTGATCCGGTAGGTTTAGCTCCATTAGTATTGTAGTCATAGAACGAATCTTCATAAATGCTGGGGTCTACCTCTTTTGCATCATATTCGTTAATGTCGTATTCCTTAAAGTCCTGGTTTTCTGCACCATTAGTGCTTTTGGACTCCACAATATCCACATTCTCATTGGTGGCAACGGTGGGATCCACTCCAACTTCTTCTATCCCTGTAATGTAGTCGTCTACTATTTCTTCTTTTGGAGATGGATTCTGCCCAGCCCGGGGAGGCAGGAGGTCAGCGAATGAAGGAAACAGGGAGGTTAGTCAATGCAGACACCTTATCAAACTAATGAACTCATTTAATGAAGCTCTACAGGTGAAAATACAATTGCACTGGCAAAGAATAATTTTAAATGGGATCATTTTAGACATCCAGTAAGTAAAAAAATATGAAAAAATTCTGCGCCAATTAAGTAAAGCAAAAATAATGTGTTTATAATTGGGTGTGTAGATTCAATCAATAGAAGACAAATACAAAAACCCAAGGCAAACGATCTGCACACCAAACGAAATGCAAAGTTCAAGGTCCTTTGAACAAGAGTTTGTTCCTGAAGATTTACATAGAGGTGACAACAAAAACTAAAGTGCACAAAGTGCTCACTGAAGATAGTCCTGCCAGAACTGAAACGTTTGTTTTTTTGTATGTGCACTTTAGTTTTTGTTGTCACCTCTATGTAAATCTTCAGGAACAAACTCTAGTTCAAAGGACCTTGAACTTTGCATTTTGCTTGGTGTGCGGATTTTTTGCCTTGGGTTTTTGTATCATTTTAGATATGACAGTGTGTAATTGGTCTAATTTCTGTTATATGCCAAATATGATATGGCCTTACAAATGTACAATATATATTTAAAAATCAGCTTTGTTTGTCAATAAACTACATGTTAAAAATAAATTATTCATATCTATTTATATTATGTATTTATAATAATAATAGTAATAATAATTCATATTTGTTCATTAAAATATATATGAATGTCAGTATATAATTATACATTTTATATGCATAAACAAATTATAATTTTCAAATTATATGCCATTTAGTTTATGATATGGCCTTACAAATGTGCAATAGATATTTTAAAAAACTGCTTTCTTCGTCAATTAATTTAATGACATTTCAGTAAAAAATGGATTCGTTTCTTTTTATATTATCGATTTATACTACTACTAATAATAATTCATATTTGT
Organism: Sinocyclocheilus grahami; assembly: GCF_001515645.1. Taxonomy (NCBI): domain Eukaryota; kingdom Metazoa; phylum Chordata; class Actinopteri; order Cypriniformes; family Cyprinidae; genus Sinocyclocheilus; species Sinocyclocheilus grahami. Next base: position 1,057,429 of record NW_015505367.1, read on the forward strand.
TTCGTTTATATATATATATATATATATATATATATATATATATATATATATATATATATATATATATACCATACCACCTCAGCAGTGCCACAAACTGTTCAGCTCCATGCCACGCTGAATTGAGGCAGTAATTAAAGCAAAATGAGCCCCTACCAAGTATTGAGTACATGTACAGTAAATTAACATACTTTCCAGAAGGCCAACAATTCACTAAAAATGTTTTTTTATTGGTCTTATGAAGTATTCTAATTTGTTGAGATAGTGAATTGGTGGGTTTTTGTTAAATGTGAGCCAAAATCATCACAATTAAAAGAACCAAAGACTTAAACTACTTCAGTCTGTGTGCATTGAATTTATTTAATACACGAGTTTCACAATTTGAGTTGAATTTCTGAAATAAATGAACTTTTCCACGACATTCTAATTTATTGAGATGCACCTGTATAACATTCAATATTTTACCATCGCAGTGAATAGAAACTAAAAATCTGAATCGTTTTGGTAAATACAAATGACAAACCACAACAGCCTTGCATGTGATAATGCTGCACTGGTTTCATGTCTTACTTTGTACATCCTATGCCTTCCAACTTTTTTTTTTTATACTGGAAAACTATTTTGGCTTTAAGTCTGACAGCTTTCCTCACCCAGGGGCCTTTATGCAGTGAACAAAAGCACTTAAGATTTCTCTAGTTAATCCCAGCCTTTGTATTGTATACCAGGAGTGCTTTACGAGGCTGCGTCAGCCCATGTAGGTGTATCATTTGAAGCAGACGTTTGGCCATCACTAAATGCAAGACATATTGTTCCAGTTAAAGCTGGATGTTCTTCATTTAGACTTCATTTGTGCGATGTCTTAGAACAAACTGTGACAGAATCATCAAACTATTGAAATAACATAAATAAGGAAAATGCTATGATTTCACTGCTTTCTGCTGAACGTAAACTGTTACATGGAATAGTTTTTATTTGACTTTTACCCATAAAAGTTAGAAAAACACTCGGTAAAGAAAAAACACCTCAAATGTGGATGATTTTCTACTTTTCTCTCATAGCTTAGTAATAACATGATCTAAACATAGCAATTATTTACATTTATCAAAAAATAAGGTGCAAAATAATACTTATAAAAAAATAAGTATAAAGTCAGAAAAGCTTTACCAAAAGAATTCTATTTAAATAGAAACCCACTTAAAATAGACAATGGAAAATAAAAATTAGGAGCATTCAGATCTTTACCTCATTGGCTGGAATGATAACAGGAGGGGCTTCAGTGCCATAGTCCTGCTCAATATAGTAGTCTCCAGTGTCAGCAGTGCTGGGCTATATCACACAAGAGATTCATCACTCAGAATGAAGAAAAAAAATTATCTAATGTTGAGATGTGAATGTTCATTTATTGTTCATTTTAAAACAACTACTTATTCTTAGCCGTTCATATCCGAATTTGAAATATGAGCAGTTCAAGTGCAAGTAAAAGTTAGATTTGGCAAGTGAATAACAGCTGGCCGGTAACTTTATTAAATATTTCAACACAATAGTGGATGATTTAAATCACTCTGAAAGAAATCAAAATGTCTACAAATGGGGGGGGAAATCTCAGTGTAATATTTATAATCAAAAATTGATAGGATACATTGAGTTGCACTGTTTGTCTACATTTATTTTGTCTCTATGACAGTGGAATTATTTCTTGATAAACACAATATGAAATACAGTTTCATACATGGTCAATACATTTTCTCAAAATCTGCAGATCTAGCAAGAAGTTACATTCGGAGCCTGTATTTGAATGAAAGTGATGGCACATGAGGAGACTGAAAGGCAAAGTGACTGAGAGTAACAGAACAGTGGAGCGTGAGAGTTGGGGTAATAAATCAGAGACCACACAGTGTGGAAGTGGGCGGGCTGAAGAAAATCTCACAGTGATTGACATGCACCTGGGCCATACAGATGAGCAAGAGTGTTTACCTTGGTCTCAGTACCGACATTGTCAGTGGGATTTTCAGTGGCAGTCCCTTCTTCTGTGTAGTCATAGAACTCATTATAATCTGTGTATTCAGTATTGTACTGAGAGAAAGAGATGGTTGCATGTTAGAAAGAAAGAACTGAATTCAAATCCCTTACAGAGTACTCAAAACACATCTGAACACTTTTTGAATATCTGATATATATATAAAAAGTGTAAACAATAGATAAAATATTCAAATGCTTTTTGGGATCACTGTACAAAGGGGAAGATGCATTGTGGCATACATTATTGGCATATCACATATAATACAAATATAAAAATATAAATCATGCAAAATGTGCTTAGGTATGCCATTGACATGATGGGTGATCAGTGAACTACAAAACCCTTTTGTAGTTTAAGTATTTGAGAACTTTAATTTATTTGACCTTCCCATCCATTTAGACCATCAAATCAGTAATGTCAAAAGGCTTAGTTTGATTTGATGATTTACGTGACATATTTTTACACATAGGTATTTATCTAACTGTATCATTTAACAAATGGTTTTTCATTCAAAGCATTTTATGGTAGAAAAGCACACAATAAATGCTTCGAGCTCAACTGGGCCTCACTCATGAAACACAAGCAGAATGAATTTCTGAAACATTAAATTCCATAATCTGAATACAAATCTCATGAATGTCATGAATATAATAATGCAGTTTACTAGTGTAACTATCCAGTGCCATCCCTACTGGAGATTAAACCTGTAATCTTTTTCTTTATTTTTTTTTAGGATAACAAGCATTAACACTGTGCCCAAAATAAGCAATGAGTAACAGTAACATGTAATTAGAAAAAAGAGACATAAGTAAACAGTACAAAGTATTCTTGTCGCCAGTGAAAATGCACATAATGAAAATTCAACCTCTATAAAACATAAAAATGCACTTCAAATGTCAGATCATGTGGGTATGTGATAGTGAACATGCTAAAAAAAAAGTGTCTTAAAGGGTATTAAAATAATATAATAAGACTGCCTGCTAATGCTCTATTTTATATCATAATTTTGAGCCACGTGCCATATCACTGTAAAACACTCCACTGGTCCACTGGTATTCCACTGGTACTGTAGTTAAATGTTCAATATCCAAAGAAGAGAATAATTGATAATTACCAAAAAAAATAAGTAATATAGTTCAATATTGCCAATGATTGTTGGTATTACTGTACATTCTGGCACATTGATGCAGAACATATAGTAATGCCAAAATAAAATGAACTCAGCAATTAGCATGAAAATCCTGTGCTGATTTTTTTTGTGTAAAGTTAAACAGAGCTCATGGTATTCACCGTGTATGTTACACATGGCAGTTTGCAATTTATAATTAATTTATTGGATAATTCTGTTTCTTATAAAGCGTGCAAATTAAATGTTACACTCCTAAGCCACTTGCACACAAACGGTTTTTGAAAGTTGTTAAGCACTTAAATAGCAGTCAATTTAACAATTCAACAAAGAGCTATTGTTAAGTACTTCCCAATAATAAATGACTTGCGTTGTTTATGACAAATAAGCAATCATACACATATGTTTCCAATTCTCTGCTTGTTTTCCTCTCTAACTGTAATAAGGTGCGTGAGCATAAGGTGAGGTATAGTAGATTGTAGTGGTATAGCAAGTTATCAGGCATTCTGTGATGTGCCTTTGTCCATCAGAAAGGGATGAATTTAAGTCCCTATGCATCAGCTGAGCTAATAAAAATAACAGAGAAAAAAAGAACTGAGGCCTGCTGGACTGGTTGCATTCCACTGGCTGCAGAAGAGAAGCGAAAAAGAAGAAATATCCAGCTGCGAGTCAGTTTACGGCATTAAAGGGTCTTGCCAGGCTTGGAGCCTGCCATGGCTGTAGCCAGCGAGCTGGATGAAAGGCATAAATATCGTCCTGGGCCATTAAAAACGCGTCCCCGTTTCCCACACGTGTCTTAAAGCATTTGGTACGGCGCAGGGGAGCTCCTTGCAGGGGAAAAGAACAGGCCTGCGTCCAAAGTTCTCTGCTCTTCCTAAAAGATATAGATGTTAGGCTGCTGATGCTGGACTGAGTTACAGCACTAGTAAGTTAACACGGATTATAAAGCTATATATCATCTGCTTTTAAAAAGCTGACTATATAGTTGTTTAATTTGTTTTTACCTCTCTGCATTAATTCGCTGATTTCTCCATTGGTTTTGCTCTGGCATCTTCCACGATACGTGAAGCTACATTTTCCATCCACTGTTGTGGTGTAGTTCTCAATACCCCAAGCAGCCGTTACAGTGATTTATCATCATGTTACAATCAGGAGTTCTTTAACAGCTGAGAGACATAACTTCACTTTTCCAGGTATTCCAGAGTTAGCTGTGGAGGGAGAAACTAGGCTTTCCCAGCAAGCATGCAGGAGTCATTAAAGAAAAATATATTTCCACGCCACTCAAAAGTGGGCTCAGACTCTGTGGCAGGGGGAAAAATAGTTTCCACCGTGAGCTCATTGGTTATTCTATGAAATATTATTGGAAAACATTGAAGCACTGAAAAAGCTTAATATCAAAAACCAGACAAAACGCATTTGGGATTAGCTGAAAAGTTTAATCCCGCTAGATCACACTTGTGATTCACAATAGGTTTCGTAAGGACAGTTTGTTCTGACCTGCAGCTCTAATAAAACATTCTGTACCACAGTAAAAGACTGAATAATAGGGGTGGACATTTAAAATGTTTTTTTAGTTGTTTACTCTAACTCATAAAAAATTGAAATACTAACATTAGTATGACAAATGTGAATATATGTAAAACAAATTTTTGAATTATTTACAAATATAACAAAATATATTTGTAAATATATGGAGACCTTCCCTCACCTTGCCATCAAGTATCCACAGCGCCACCTAATGCATTTATTTGTAACACTGATATTTAGATGAGACATTTATTGGAAAAAATTTATTGGTCTTTCTGGATACAAGGATAAAGCACCAAAGGAAATCAATTTGAAGAGCTTGAACAGTGTTTTGACTAGAAAACTAGTTGTTGCACAACAAAAACCCAACTAGGAGATTACTTTTATATATCCCTACTGATGGATAATTCAGATATTTGGCAATGTTTTTGAATCCAGGCCTAAGAAAGCCCCAGACAGAAGCTGTGGGTGTAGACCGTATATAATCCATTAATACATCATCACACAACCACACACACAAACACACACACAACACACTCGTCTGGGTCAGATCCAGATATGTACTGACCTCTTCCTCAGGTTCCTGGGCCTGTGGTGTCTCTTGATGGGGTGTTTCACAGTCAGGGCTGTAGTGTTCACAGTAGTCATAGGCTGCACGAGCATCTGCCACCAAAAGAAGCTGCTGGATGTCTCCCTGAATGACATGACAGAGACATTTATCAGAAATACATTGGATGTCTATACATAAAAATTATATATGCCATTTCTATACAGACAGACAGACAGTTAGATAGATAGACAGACAGACAGACTGACAGACAGACAAATACGCACACAAACAGACTAACACAAAATAAATATCTGAGAAACCATTCATCATAATCTGGCACATAACAATGAACAGCTGCACACCGCAGAATCCATCTTTTGATATTGTACTAAATCAAATAAGCATGTGTCTATGTGTCACAGAGAACAATACGCTTGATAACATCGAAAGTATCTGCAGGGCATTGAGGATTAGCCTCTCTTTCTGTCATGAGCTTCTTTCTCAACCTCTCAAAATTTGCTCACAGACAGGAAGAAGGCAGACGTGCTGCTCAGCTGAAAAAACAAGGAAGAATGAAAGCGCTGTGCGAGCACACGTCGAAACGGCCACTAATCTGTGTCCCATTCAAAAAGCACTATTGTGCTCCACAGTGAGTCACATTTCACAGAGCGTCCTACGTTAAAGACTGAGGAATGGCAAGAAAAATAACCAGCACCCGTGCTGATGTGAAATATCTGAGCCGTCTGTTTTTCATAAAAATTTCGGGAAAGGAAATAAGATCCCTTCTCCCACCTCGACACAAAGGCCAAACAGCTCCGTGCACAAGCCGAACCCGAGGAATTCTTCAAGCGGGAACTGTCTGACTCTGCTGAGAATGTAAACTACTGCTGGAGAAACCGCAGAATACCTCTGCTGACCCGCGCAGACTTGGACCCCCCGTGCCATACTGATATAATGCATCGTAAATAGGTAAAAAAAAGTAAAAGAAGGGCAAAGGTAAATAAACACACAGATTTCTTTGATTTGATTGGCGTGTAAAGTCGAGTCAAGCGGGGTGGCCTGTGGAGGAGAATGCTAACATGCAGATGACATTAAATTACAGGGTCTACATCTGTAGGAGCTTAAGGCGCTGGAAGACATTTTATGGTACCAAAATGATGCTTCCTGCAAGCATGACCAATAAATCCTTGTACACACTGGAGAGCTCTGATATCCCTCTATACCACAAACATCTCATGATTAAGAACTAACACATGTTCAGGAGCCAAATGCATTTTAAATGCAACATCATATTTCAAAAAAAAGTTTTACAATTAATGTAGGTATAAGAAGAGGTGTTTTTCTCAAAAGCTGTGGCAGAAATTTCACAGATTTTCCCATACTGTAAAATCAGCACAGAAAATGTAGAAGTTAGCAAATTTTGCCTAGGCTTGGTCATCTTATCTCATCTAAGGCAATTGTTTTCAACCTTTGTACCAAGGACTCCCAAATATCATGATTACGAGAGACCGAATTCCTAAAATATGAAGACAGCAAGATATTTATATATGTATAAATATACAGTACATTTTTATTGTGTGAGAAAAATATTAAAGGGTTAGTTCACCCAAAAATTTAAATTGGGCCATAAATTACTCACCCTCAAGTCATCCTAGGTGTATATGACTTTCTTCATTCAGACAAATCCAGTCGGAGTTATATTAAATATTGTCTTTGATCTTTCAAGCTGTTTAACGCCACTCAGAGGGTGTTGCATGCATCAGTCCAAAAGAAGTTAAATAAAAAGCACCCATCCATAAAAAAAGTGTCTCACATGGCTCTGGGGGGTGAACAAAGGCCTCCTTTAGCGAATCGATGCGTTTTTGTAAGAAAAATATCCATATTCAAAACGTAATAATCACTTTAATGTAGCTTGCGCCAACAGTTGTACACGGAAGCAGCTCCGGGCTGATGACGTATGAGTTCAGTGCTGCGCATGCACCGGTGAGTCTTGTGAAAACCAACGTTTGTTAACAGGAGCAAAGGAAGCAAAGTTTCCTTACTTTAGCAAAGGAAAACCAGTCTCCCTTTTGGCTTATATCGAAATGCTCTGACATTCTTCTTTACAAATCCTCGTTTTGTACTTCTAATAAGTGATCGTTGTTTTGTTTTGATCTCTCCCCTGCGCTTCCGCATCCGTCACTTCTGAGCGGCGTATGCGCAAATCCGACCTCTTACGTCATGCTCCCGGAGCTGCTTCCATGTACAACTGTTGGCGCAAGCTACATTAAAGGGGTCATATGATGCGATTTCAATTTTTCCTTTCTCTTTGAAGTGTTACAAGCTTTTGGTGCATAAAGAAGATCTGTAAAGTTGCAAAGACTAAAGTCTCAAATCTAAAGAGATATTCTTTATAAAAGTTAAGAGTAAACTATGCCTACCTAAAACGCCTCATTCTAACACGCCCCCACATGTCTACGTCACGATGTGGGAAGACTTGCATAACGCCGCCCAAATGTTCACGCAAAGAAACTTTTACTACTTTACTACAGACTACTTTGTTTGGCCTTCCAAAAGATGACACGACTAGAAATCAGTGGTTAAGTTACTCTAGTTAAGTTATGCATTTTATGGTTATGTTGCTAAGTTATGCATTTTATGGAGGACTGTTTCCTGATTCTGGAAGAGTAGACTATAATTCTGGCTGTTCCGACTCACAGACTGTAAGTACGTTTTCATATTTAAAGGATTTACCACTAACGATTCAAACGCGCGGTTTGAGCAGGGAAGAGTAGTGCTTGCTGTTTGTCATTACTCCGATCACAAATGCAGACATGGTTTTATGTTTACGAGGCGTGATGCAACGCAACGCGTAAAAAGACAGTATAAGTTATTATAATCCATAATTATGTCCCTACTGGATGCAACAATTGCCTCGTTTTTTATAATGGGTTTTAATGTTTTTGTCTTGTCGCTCCGTCCGGGACACGCCATCACAGTATGGTAAGGGGCGTAACATTTCCGTCACACGCTTGAGGTATTCGGCCAATCACAACGCACTGGATAGCTGGCCAATCACAGCACACCTCGCTTTTCAGACCGATCGACGCGTTTCAGAAAGGCGGAGCATTGAATAGAAACAATAATGTACAGTATGTGGAAAATAATGTGTTTTCTGAACCTTAAACCACATAAACACATTTCATTGCACCAAATACACAAAATAATGTTATTTTTTTGATGCAGTGTTCACTTAAAGAGTGTCATTAAACAGCTTGAAAGATCAAAGACCATTTTTAATATAACTCCGACTGGATTCGTCTGAAAGAAGAAAGTCATATAGGATGACTTGAGGGTGAGTAAAGTATGGGCTAATTTCATTTTTGGGTGAACTACCATTTAACTGCAATACTATATAAATAACATGTTGCTTTGTATATTCATTAAATGATGTTTACATTGTGATTGTACTAAAGCAATTTTTTTTTTATATATTATCTTGAAAATTTTTATTTTATTTGTTATATTTCATCAATCCACTCTTCTATCCTAAAGATGGCAGCATAAATTTCTGTTAAAAAATAGGGTGGTCATGGTCAATAATAATAAATAACTGAAATTTATTACATGATGTCTGAGTTTAGACATTCTTTGGAAAACGATTTGAAACTGTAATATTAAATTCTGCACGTGTTAAATTACGGTGTTAAACATTTATGGTAATATCTTAACATGTTTAATGCAATAACACTAAACATTTTGTAATTTTTCTTTTTCAATAATAACTACTTTAGTTTAAGCTTAAGTACTAAAACAACACACTAAAACTGAAATAAAAATAAATTCAAGCTTAACAGAAATATAAAAAAATCTAAAACTAATAAAAATGACAAAAGCACATAAATTTACTCAATTTAAACTAAAATAAATGAAAACTAAAAATATTAAAATAAAAGCTATTTCAAAATATTATAATATATAAATAATACTAAAACAGCACAGCACTGGTGTCCCCTAAAAAAAAAAGGTACATAATGACACTCTTGATACATGAACACTGATATTCAGTGACCCCATTCAAACATAGTCAGACAAACCATTCAAACACACCTGACCTAGTTCAACATTAAGTCAAAAATGTGTTGGCCCACTACTGACATCCATCTCTGGCCAAGCACATCTCCCTTTTCAGCTTATTTTTAGTCTGAGTCCCATCCAATGACTCTCCATCACTGAACAGGAGTTGTTTTTCTAAGCGTCTGGCACATCTTCTTCCTCACTATTGAGAACATAGTTAATATACTAGCATGGCTCTGGACTAAACACTGACGGAAACAGGGAGATATAAATCTACTTTGAATATTTGAGCATCCATTGGGATTGCCCTGTTTTACAATGTCTGCTGAGTACTGTGTTAATTCATAACAGACACATTCTTTTCAAAGATAAAAACTCCTTGTACAGCACAGTGAGCTAATTTCAGATTCTGGAAATTAAATATTGAAAAAGAGGCCAAAAACTTCCAACAACAGATCGGTATCAAAATCCCCACCAGCTACTTGTTGTGGTTTGATTTTCTTCATGTGCGTCACCAGTCCACTCAAAATCTCTAAATGTATTAGTTACATGCTCTATTAAGTCTGTTCAGGCTTAGAATATAAAGAACATTCAAACTGGCAGGAATTGAATACAATCCAGGCTATAGATGTCAAAAGAACTGGTACTTACTGTTAATACCAAGTTAATACTTAGTTTTTTTAAAGCAATGGTTCCAGACTTTCAGCAGAAGTAGTACCATGTATTAACTCAATTTCAGTATTCAGTATCAATTTCAATTCCAAGTGCTTTCTGACTGACAGGCAGACAGATGGATACTTTCAAATGGCCAGCTAAAACAGTGTTAATGTATATACATTTATAGTTGTCTATAAATGTACACAGACAGGACAAAATAAAAAATCTAAAACTGCACCCTTAACCAATGCATTCTGAAAAGCTTCTTATACTCTTCCTTTAATTACAACAGCAACCTGTGGCGTTTGTCTATCCTGCTGTGGTAATAATAATATTCTCAAGTGTGCCTCAGGACATGAAGCAATTTTTTATAAGACTGTTCAGATCACTTCCACTTAATGACCAGCACAAAGAGTGCGGGAGTATTGAACAGAGTAATCTTTGCTGCTTTATAGACTTTGAACGGTTAAATACACACACATGTATGTGTCAAAATGCCCATCTTTGCAAGTGTCCTCATAAAAACAGTAATTACGTTCTTAAGTGAAAGCAAACAGCTGAGAAAGAAAACACGTGTTACAGTATATTGGATCAGGGCAGCTCTTAAAGTGACACCAGTCTAAATTCACTGCTGCCTGTCATTCATACTAATCAAACAACAAAAGAGAGAAAGTCTCTCACTGCTCCTGACTAAATCACTTTTGTAACTTTAAGAAGAATAAATATACTGTATATTTACAGCGAAGAATATGCAGTGTTTTTACATACATTTTATACAATGTATGTAGCATTTCTTATATATTCTACTGTAGTATTTTGTCCTATTGTTTGTAATTAGTTTCTTATTCTTATTTAATCACTGACTGTTTACTTGTCTTCAGTGAGCTTGAGTTTTTTTCTTTCTTTCTAGGCTAGTATGAGTTTTTGTGACATTGACACTGGTGACAAGAATTATGAAATGTCTATGGTATCAAAAATGTTGATATCATAAAGACCTTATTTAAAGCATAACTCAAACCATGATATAAGACATTAATCATATCGCACACCTCTATAGGGCAGTACCTGGTTCTATCATGGATGGATGAATCGTTCAGAATAAGAGCAATAATATGCATATAAAAAATTATGGATTACTGGGTGTCAAGTAAAGATGATAGAATAGGCTATACAAAAAGTGTGCTGAAGTAACGAGGCCCAGAAGTGTTTTTTTAGTAACAGCATGACAAAACTTAACGGAGTAACTGTAAAATGAGTTCAACACATGACATCCATCCATTCTTATCATCACCCTTACCTGATGAAGTGTTAATGCCCTATTCTCCTGAGGACTGTGCAATTTCAGAGGTCAAGCCCAGAGAAGAAAGTTTGATTCATTATGTGTGCACCAAAACTAAACCAGACCAAAGGTTAAATCATCGCTTATGATTACCACTGTCAGCACTCCGTAATTATGACTTGAGGAACGACAGGTATTCCTGCCAGTCACTATGACCTGCCATGTGACCTTTCTGTCACAATAGGCAACAGACAAGGAGAGTGAACATTAAGGTCAAATGCAAATTGACAATTGTGTGGAGCCTCCAGCACTACAATATTCTATTTTAATACTCATTTTACCGGTGAGGTTGAGTGAACTATGCAAAAATACTGTAGAACTTTTTTGTCAAATTTTATTTATGTCCCTGCTAGAAAAACCATGTCATGGCGGTTTACCAGCCCTAACCAGCTTAATCAACCTCTAACTGGTCAATTTTCAGCCTAACAGCTCTGGTCCACAGGACTGGCCAGCTGCTACAAAAAGTAAGTCGGCAGAAGTGTCAATGACTATGTTTTCATGGACATCAGTAATCTGTTTATTTACCTTATTCTGAATAAGATAATATTATGATTAAGGTGTTTACATGAGTTGCTTTTAGAATATTCCTTTCATGTTCTTGTTTTACATGTTATAGTACATAAATCGATTAATGGCAAACGTCATTACGTCCCCACGCGACGCCATTCGACATCCCCTCCAGAATTTCACATATAAACATATAGTTCGTCTTCATCTTATGATGCCACAGTTTTGGGTGTTTCATTTTTAATTTACTGAAAGCTTCAAGTGCAGTTAATTATTTGTCATGCTATACGTGCAAACAGATGACGGCGTTGTTGAAGCCATGCTCTTTTGTTTGCCGTCAAACGGTTGACCACTGCCGTGTGTGTATCCTGTTGCGAAATGTGGCGAAAAGTCCTACACGATAATAATGTGATTAAGGTGTGTACATGTCTATACTGCGCTTCAATAATGCGACTAAAATAGGAATACTCCACATGTCTTAATTCGATTTGTGTTTACTTCGACTATGACTTTAGCCGGATTAAGGTAATCAAAAATCTCTGTTTACATGGTAGATTCTTAATCAGAGTATTTTCTTAATCGTGTTAAAATCGGAATATTGTTGTCCATGTAAACGTACTCAATGACTGAATGAACTTTTCAAATTATGCTACATTCAGTTGGAAAATTCACCACCCTTGGTTGCTCGAGAGGTTCAGAAAATACTGTAGTAGCAGTCGACAATAATAAAACGGACTAAATAGTAAAATAGCAAATATATTTTATTTTCAAGAATTTAATATGCAGTCCATGATAACCTCTAGCTTAACATTTTTACATGATAGAGTCACTTAAAATGGGTCTTGGACCAAAAACTGCTGACAACCTCTGGTTTAAATGTACTGGCCGGCTACACTTTAAAACAATGCTGGGTTATTTTTTAATCCAAATGCTGGGTTCAGCCTGTTGGGTCATTTTATTGGGTTGTTTTTAATATTTTTACCCAGGTGTTGGGTTAATTTTTATTTTTTTTTATCCAAATGCTGTGTTCAGCTTGTTGGGTCATTTTATTGGGTTATTTTTAATATTTTTACCCAGGTGCTGGGTAGTGTTTCTGTAACCAGGTTGCTGGGTCATTTTTAACACTGGGTTATTTTTTTTCTACCTAACCGCTGGGTTTAGCCTGTTTCTGATGAAACAACCCAGCTGCTGAGTCTCAGTGCCACCGCCGCCGATTTGGTGCACTCTTTCTGGAAAATAAAGGTTTGTATACATTTTATTTAATTTATAAAGTCTTTAATGTGGTGGTGTAAATTATATTATTTTACGCAATGCAACATTAGGACGAGATGTCAGTCAGCTGCATCAGCAGCGGTTGTTTCGCACGATGGAAACGCCTTTTGCCTTGCATAACATAAATGGATTTTATTCGTTATAATACTGAGTTTAATTTAATTTGATGTTAAAATATGTTCTCTAATTTCAGTACTGTTTGTTTATGGGCAGGTTTTGGAGTCAGTCATGGCAATTTTCAGCTACGAGTGAAATGCAAGGCCACGGTCTGAAGTTCTCAGTTCCCCCGCGAACAGCAGCCCTTCACCGGTTCAGATTTTTGGCAACACACCAGCACGAGAATTAGCACTATTTTGGTAAAAAAGTGATTACAGAGAACAGTTGAATACACTTAAATTAAATTTGTGATTTTTAATTTCCAGCCCATTTTAAGCCAGCAATATAATAATTTTTAAACAATAGATGACTTAAATAAAACAACCCAGCATGGTCGGTAAAAATGTTTAACCCAACCAGCTGGGTCAAAATAACCCAGCATGTTTTCTGTCCAATATTTACCCAGAGCTGGGTTGCCCAATAACCCAAATTGGGTTGTTTTTAACCCAGCATTATTTAGAGTGTAGTTACAACACCAGAAATATACATTTGACACAGAATGTGTTTTTGTGTTTAAAAATGTAAGATGCGGGATCTAGTGCAGGGTTGTCCAAACCAGTTCCTGGAGGCCCACTGTCCTGCAGAGTTTAGCTCTAATCCAAATTAAACAAACCCAACTGAATCAGCTTATCAAGGGGTGCGTCTCAATCAGCTCCCTAGTTTAGTCATGGCACTGACCAAGGAGTTGGTCTCAACTGCAAAATCCTTCTAGTGCACTGGAATTTTCGCTCCCTGAAAATTTCCACAATGCATCACAAAAACCAGCGAGCCAGAATCCTTACCAGTGCCTGGATTCCTGAACACGATATACTGAATCACAAGCTCAAGAGCTATTGAGATGACTGAGATGTGCCCAAGGTCTTTAGATTCACTACAACAAACTTTCAGACAAGTGTGCTGCAGCTGGCTGAAGCTGAACTCCAACCGTGATGTTTGCCCTAGAGGAGCAGGATTAGACATCCCTGTTCTAGTGAAAGTCACAGTCAGTCATATTTCAAGGCCTGGAGTCAGTAGTTATCCCTCCTGCCAGTTTAACCTAGATATTCAGCAAAGAGTTATGAAAAGATTGAGAAGAAAATACAGACTGGAATAATATCATGGAAAATGCAGATTGTTTAAAAAGCGCACAAACAGCAACTGACTGTCAAATGCAGAAAACGTGGAGTATCTAATGCACCCCAGATCTTACTTCACATTTTCATGAAATACAGACAGTCTTTGTGGCTAGATGTGGGAAAAAGCTTTGTTTTATGCACTAACAGATTCCACGCACACTTTGAATAACATTAGTGTGCTAAGGCAAAAAAAAAATCAAATAATGGTTTAAGCTTTAATACACCCCACCCCCGACTTGCTTGCCCCATTCCAGAGCAATCCTCCAAACAGCAGCCGCTACAAAGTCTTGAAGCAGGCCTCAAATGTTACCTTATCACTCTACTGGGAGCCATTAAACAGTAAAATATGTTTCCCAGCAGTGTGCAGGACACAGGCGGAGGCCAGTTGGGGGAGAAGAGGATATAGAGCAAGATTTTTTTTTTAAAAAGAGAGAAAGAAAGTAAAGGCCAAATGTTATGTCCACAGGTGGTCTGACGACAGAGTTCATTCTCACAACAACAACAACAAAAAATGGTATGAAAGCTGTCACAGGGGTGGTACCTTTCAGGTATTAACATGTACACTTCAGGTACTAACATGGACTTTTAAGGTACTATTGTGGATCCTTTAGGTACAAAGGTGTCAGCTTTTTTTTGAGAGTTTAGGAAGAATGAGTCCAGTTATACATCAAACAATTAAACACAGAATAACTTGAGACCTTGAGACTTGAATAACTTTGCTCTGTTCAAAAGTGAGGCAAACTACACCAAAACCAATGATTTTTCAAAATTGTAAATAAAACACATTAATGGACAAAAATACTATTTCAGTCATTTTACTTCAAAATGTCATGCTTAAGTGAATGTATTACTTGCAGTTTCATTGCGATTATTTGTGAAATTGTCAAAGCAAATTCTACACCAAATGTATTCTTAAAAATATAAATGTTTATGTATTTTTAATTGCATGCCACATTATTTTACAGAAGCTAAACATTATGATAGTAATGAATTTCATTATTTTCAAGCTATTAGCTTAGCATAGCTCTAACTGATTATAAAGAGCTCTTTTGGCTATATATATTTTACGTAGTTTCTAACTTGCATGCTTATTTGTTTTTTCCATTGAACACAAAAAGTGATTAAAGTGTCTTCACATAGATGGAGAAGTACAAAAAAGGTGGTTTTAAGCTGCATCTTTTAAGAATTTTGTTACCAAAAAAAACAAGCTGAACACACTATCTCTTAAACAGCTGTGAATCCTCGGCCAAGTCATAGCACACTCTGATCATATTTTCCCCTCGGTCGCAGTTCCAGGTTCACACCTGCCTAAGCAATCTGCAAAGGCTAGAAACAGATGGTCCAACATGAGGTATGCTCCTTGTTCAGACCTAGTAGCTCATCTCCAACGACAAAACAAATCTTAAAATTTTTTTCATTTACTTGCAACTGAAATGTGTATCTGCGCCTTCTTGAACGACCAGCCTACAAACTGTTTATTAATAGGTATCTCTACAAATGTGAACAAGTTTTAAGCAGTGACAATCATGAAAATAATGAGCGATGCATAACTTACATTTACATTTAGTCATTTAGAAGACGCTTTTATCCAAAGCGACTTACAAATGAGGACAAAGGAAGCAATCAAAATCAGCAAAAGAACAATGATACACAAGTGCTATAACAAGTCTTAGTTAGCTTAATGTAGTGCACGTAGCAAGATTTAAAAAAAATCATATAATAAATAAAAAGAAAACAGATAGAATTAAAAAAGAATAGAGAAGCCAGTGTTTATCCCTCATCGTCACCGATGGAGTTTTGGTTCCTTGCCGCTGTCGCCTGGCTTGCTTAGTTGGGGACACTTCATTTCCAGCATTATCGTTGACATGATTGCAAAGATATTATTTAAACTGAACTGAGCTGGATGTTGACATCACTGAATTCAATGATGAACTGTCTTTAACTGAAAAATGAGTGTTTACTATTGTCATTTTGCATTATTGACACTATTTTCCTAATTAATGCTGTTCAGTTGCTTTGTCACAATCTGTATTGTTAAAAGCGCTATATAAATAAAGGTGACTTGACTTGACTTGACTTGTTTGTTTGTTTTTTTAAACTGAAAACAAGCAGTTAGTAAATTAATAGAGTATTTTCTAAAAGTCTAAAAGGGGCAAGTTTTTTTATAGAATAGAATTAGAATAGAGAGTGCTACAATTAGGGGGTCAAATAAAGATGGAAGAGGGACCTCATTTTTAAAATTGTTCTGTAAACAAGAAGTTATATTTACGTAACTTTTTAGACATTTTTTTAACTATTTTTTTTCATTGTATTTTAGACACAGTAAATTACTTTCAATGAAAATTGTTCCAAGCAAAGCCAAATGAGATACTGTTGCAAATTATTCATTGACTCACTCAGTAATTCAAAACAGTACTTTACAGTAATTAACAGTACTCAAAACAGTAATTTATCACCACCTACTGGTGTAGCAATGCAACCTGCAGAAAGAGACACTAAAAGGTGTCCTTCAAGGATGTCATGAACAAATGAATGGAGAAAAAAACTCCACCTATTTGTTATTCTGTGACAAAAAGACAATTAATTTCAACAACAAGATGATCACACTTACTAAAAATGTCTTGATCAGAGTTATTCAGCTTGATTTTTTCCATCCACTCAATGTCTAACACATGTCCTCGAAGGAACACTAATTTGGATTCCTTATGACATGCTGGACTTCTGGCCAGAGATCCCTAAATCCATGCCACATCTCACAGGGCTGGCTAAGCCTGGATACTTCCTTGGCCAAGAGTGACAAGATATGTTTCCCACTTCACAAACAGTCCTTGCAAAGATCTTTTGCAAAAGAACATGAACGTGCATATGAAACCTCTTCATAATGATATCTTAATAGTTTAGGGGAAAATGTTAAAACTTATCTGATAAGACTGAATGACTTTACACTATAGTTCTAGTTGTCACAAGGCATGCATCCCAGTTGACTATAAGGTGGAAATAAACGTCCATTTACAAAAATGTTTCTCTCTAGTGGTGGTTTTGTGGGTTTCAAAACCTACATAAAAACCTAAATTAGAGTTATTTTGTAAATTCAGTCCTCTAAACTTAACTTACAATATCATAATATTTTGCTATAGCTGTTGGGTTAGCAAATGAAATTAGAACACCATAAAACCACACTGACTTAAATTCAGACCAGAGTCAAATATATGCTAAAGATTTAGCGCGTACACACCTCACGCACCGGATGCCTGCGCGTGCTCAAGGAAGTTGGACATAGTGATGTATTAGAGGTAAAAAATTATATAAATACTGTTCAGTTTCTCGCACAGACCGATCGTTTCGTGTCTTAGGACATCAATGTGTCGCCACGAGGCGCAGGGTTTAATTTGGATTTGTCTGTACATGTTTTTTTTACTCTCATAGATTTTTGTAACCATTGCCATGCATTATACGACTGATAGACTGCAACGGCCGGACTTAAAAATCATAGTTTGTGTTCTACTGAAGAAACAAAGTCACCTACATCTTGGATGCCCTGGGGGTAAGCAGATAAACATCAAATTAAAAATTTTGGGTGAACTATCCCTTTAAGAAAAGTTGTGAATTGTTTGATACATTTCTTCAGTTTATTAGATCCTATACTATTAATATTTAACAAAGGTTTCATATTGTTGTTGTTCACTTTTTACATTTTGCTTTTCATTGTTTCGATGATTTGTTTATTAAACAATTAAAACTTTGCCGAAAAACCTATGATAATTTCCAAATACAGAGTGTGACAACTAACCCTAGTGTACTTTATATCCAATATTATACAGTATGTATATATCAGTGGTGCTCTGAAATGAGGAGGCAATGACCTCCAATTTTTTATTTTTTTATTTTTTTTATCAAATGGAAATTCATGTTCCAGTCACATTTTCCTGGTTAAATAAACATTATTTACACTATCAGGAAAAGAAAAAAAAAACTATTCTATATTACATTTTTTACATTAACAATGTAATCAATATTCTATTTGTTAAAGCCAAGTATGAATCTCATCAAATTAGTGTTTTTAAGCATTTTACATTTATTCCAAAATGATAACTGAAGGCAGTAACAATTGAAACAATTTATTTTATTCATGAACTTATATTCAGCTTTTTATTTTAGTAGTTAACTTTTAACTATTTTTTAATTTTGTTGCATCAGTAATCCAAGCTCGGTAAATTTTGGTCACAGACACAAAGATTTACTTTAAATTTCACCAAGCTGATTACTCACTAAAAACTCCCTCAGATCATGTTCAGGCCATTTCAAGTCTTATTTTGACATAATAAAGTAGATATATCTAAGTATCTAACTCACCGCACACTTTGGAGGTCTGTTTAAACTCAATGGGCTCAGGGGAGGCAAGACAGACGCAGGCTCCAACTGTAACTTTACGTGCTAGTGTTGCTGTTGGACAGTATTTCTTTCAGAAAATGAGTAATTTATAATATTAGTGTTATATTTTAAAATATTTACATTCTTTTATTTTCATACTACAAATTTTCGTCATCCAAAATTTTGAGGGGACACTGCTTCCATTGCCTCCTTGGAGAAAACGCCATTGTGTGTGTGTGTGTGTGTGTGTGTATATATATATATATATATATATATACACACACACACACACTCCTAAGTGGGTGAATTTGCTAAAGTAGCGATTTCCTCTTGGAATTATCACAGCAGTCATCAGAATTCCTTCCCTGGGCTGTTTAATA
Source organism: Sinocyclocheilus grahami (assembly GCF_001515645.1). Classification (NCBI taxonomy): domain Eukaryota; kingdom Metazoa; phylum Chordata; class Actinopteri; order Cypriniformes; family Cyprinidae; genus Sinocyclocheilus; species Sinocyclocheilus grahami. The sequence continues at coordinate 1,076,502 of NW_015505367.1, forward strand.
TGAATGTATTTCTTGTCTGACTGCCCTGGTGTGTAGGTTGTAAACTTACTTTCTTTTCCAAAACACACACATATACAAACAAACACAACTTCAATGTTATTCAGCATAAGCATCTGCAAATACTCTCTCCATCTAGAGGAAAGGTTAGAACATAAACTAAAAAGCCACAAAAGTAATTTCCGCAGAACACCTACAGGTGTTTTGGGTTATAAACCTGGAGGTTATAAAACTTCCTAACTTATATTTCTATGATTTACATGGACTCATTTACCCATGTAAACAATCTATCTGCATATAGGCAAAAAAATTATTTATAATTTGCTTTACACAAACACCAATATACCCAAACTTGCATTTTATGTTCAACATAAAAACAAAGCAAAAACCACAAGAGGTTAATTTCACAGTGCTTAAACCTATTAGCAAAGCTTTTGACAGTTGCTTTCATCATAATCAACTCTCTTGATTGAAACATCTGTGTTTACTACTGGGCAGCAAATTTGACATAGTTTCCAACATTATGAGCAACCGTACAGTGGATGGAAGAATTCAGAGATGAGATGCTAAGCAATTGCTGAAAATGAGCCCATTAACTATGGCAGATTTACCTCTCAGGCTATATATTTTGCAGGCTCATCATAGCCCTCTGACTAACACTGGGGCTAGCAGAAAAGAGGAAGAAATGGGATCAGAATTTCAAAAGATTCCTGTGCTGTACAACATCTCTAACCTGAGGCGAAAATTTTGCATGCTGTTCTTATTAGACAACATTCCTTCAGCTCACATCAAAGACAGACTCAGCAGATATTGTCTCGCAATCGAGCGTGCAGAATTACACAGGATTGCTGCGTTGCTTCTTACAGCAAAGAGAAATGTGAATGGAATACTTCAAGCTTTAGTAAACTTTGCTTAGTATGTGGCTTACAGTACTGTACTTCCACTGAGTTGTATCTTCATACAGATGTTTATACTACTGCCGTTTTATAGCTCAGGAGAATTAAGTTGCAAGTAAAAATTTGGCCCCAATTTGGCCTTTTCTTTCAAAAGGGGAATAAAAACTGTTCATTTAAAAGCAAACAACCACAAATAGCCAAATTCTCTCAAAAGTCACAGCAGGTCACCATGTTTATAAGCAATTCCCACTGGCCTCAACAGCATTCCATATATGATAAAATGTGCCAAATATGTAGAGTAGTTTAATTCTTAAGATATTGACTGGGATGCTCTGTTCAAAAACTCTAACAATCATTCAGCATCTTTTGGTGATTTATGGGCAAATAAAACCCACTGACGTGCCCTATTATTTGTAAGTGAAATGAAAGACTCTTGACAAACATTATCTGACTAAACACTAAAAAAATTAATTTGCCAATTTTCCTGCATAGCATCATTCATATGGCCTCGACACACACACTACAACAGTGTGAGTATTCTTTGTGGCCAAATTTAAGTAAGCACTAATGACTAAACAGTTCCCAGAAAAAAAGGTACAAAATCTGTCACTGGGGTGGTACTTTCAAAAGACACTAAAATGTACACAACTGGTATTAATATGCATCCTTTAAGGGTAATAATGTACCTTCTCAAAGGGTATTGTGCAAGTGACACCTCTTGTATAATTTTTTATGAGAATGTATCATTGGCCTGCTAACATTGTTCCACAAATCATAAGTGGAATGGATTGTATCCACCAGGGTTTTTGGAAAACAACTTTGCTTGCCTCAAAAACTTCCTCGTCCAGGATTCTGGTCCCGAAGACAGTGATGCCATCGGTGTTAATGATTGCATGGTCACTTCTGCTGAGTGGTTTAGAGATCTTCTTCTTACAGTCCACAATCATTGTGACGGTCTTCTTTTCGATGCTAATAGCCACACGGTGCCACCTATCGGTTGGGAGGAAATTTTGTGGGAAAGACAACAAAGAAGAACCATGTTTGTGAGAATGATATATGTTTACTTTCCCTTGCATAACCAAAACTCATACAGTGAGAAAAACAACTGCCTTGTATTAGTACAGGATGTTCCTAAATGAAATAATTTAAATGGAACAGACAAACAGCATTCTCTCTCAATCCATGTGCATTTCAAAAGGCGTTTTACTGAGCGCCGCCTCTCATATTGACTCAATTATAAATATTTCACAAGCTGGTTTTTGTTTAATGCCATGATTTTTCAAACTGAAAAAAAGTTTTTCATTACATGAATTGTGAGAATACGCAAATTGTTTTATCACATGTAAACCTCAATGTGGCTAATCAAAAGCACAGAAGCTTACTGCCGTTCTCGTTTCTTATAAAGTAAATGTTTGCTTTGCTAAATTAGTTACATATGGCTGTGCATTCATAGTTTTCCTAATTTAATTATATCTATATAGATAAATAAATGAATAAGCAGATGGAAAATACAACCAATAATAAACTAAACTAAACTGTCACTAGGAAAAATTTATAAGCAAATTGCATAACTTATCCAAACACTTTCAATGGCCAGTTGATGAAAACTGTACTACAGCTTGTTCAAAAAGATGTTAAGGCCCATTAAAATAAGACTACTTCTGAAATTTATGTATTATATTGTACTACTTCAGACATTCAATCTGTTTAGACCCAAAACCTTCACAAAGATAAAAAAAAATATATACAAATAAAGAGTCAACTTGCTTTCCATCTGCAAGGTTAATGGCACGGAAAAGCGGGTAATCCTCAGGAGCGGGCTTCCCATGCTGATCCTCATACAGGAAGACCGGCGCGCGGCCCACCTCCACACCCAGCTGCTGGATGCCCTGCTCGTTGTATACCGACAAAAGGAAGGACTGTACTCCCGCCTTTGGTTTGATCGTCATAAGGATGGAGAAATCCTGAGGGAATACTCCTGAAGACACAGGAAAGGCATTGTGGGTTAAACATCAGCTGTTATTGATGATTCATTTGCTTGTCTTCCTTTCCATGATGTTGATGAACTACAATACTGCAGAATATCAGACAATACTGTGATCTAAATGGCCTTGTAATATGCAGTAGCCCTTTTACAACAACTCAGTAGTCCCCACATCGTTTGTAGGGGATGGTTTAATGAAGTATGAAACGGTTTGTCTTTTCTGTTGCCACATTAACTTTACAAGGTGTCAGATGACTTAACAGATTTACAATTAAACGGGTTGTATGAGCACTGGTGTGGAACTAAAGCTCAAACTGTCTATCTCTGAAGTGCTGTTCACTTTGCCAACCTTGAAGGAGATTTTGTTTTCTGCCAACATACTATTTTGCTAAAAAAATTTCAGTCCTAAAATCATAAGGTTTGGAGCCGATTTGATTTTAGCCAAAAATCACAGAAAACGAATTGTTAATTTAATCTCCTGCTGTTTTGTGCTTCAGTTAGCCTTTGCAGTCTGGCCAATTTGGAAGATAACAACACACACAGAACAGAAGGTCCAAGTTAATGTGACTAAACTAGTAAATGTAAATGATGTTGTTGTTATAGACAGCAAATAATTAGAGATTTCAACATCCCATTCGTAAAAACTATACTCAAAACTGTGCTAACCATGGACTTGCACGAAACATATGACACACTGGTTTTGTGAATAATTAGCATTACTATGACAAATAACCCTTATTGCAAACAATATGTAATGGTTCATCATCTGTGATGCTACAAACAACATATTAGTTTATGTTACAGGACTAACAGCAGCAACAGTTAATAGCAGTTTGGATCTTACTAAGTATTTGTTTAGCTAGTCATGGATGAATTAGCACGAAACGCTCTGGCCAAAAGCTACCAACCCAGGCTCATTGGGAAATGTGCAGGTGGTGACATTTCTGCAAAGTGACTTTGTTTCTTGCACGCTTCCAAAATGAACTAAGTGGCAATAAATGTGTGTTCAGTTTTATTTGAAACAGATGTGAATGTGAATGTGAATGTGAATTTGGCTACATTTTATAATGTTGGTTGCTGTCACTATTGTGGCAGTTCAGAAATGAAATATCCAGTGAGTGGAGCTAAAAGGTTAAAGCTCTTTAAGCTTTTTAACTGTTTCACAGGACTTGTACCCAAGTGCTCTGCATCACGTGCAAGACTGTACCAGGTGAGCTACCGAGCAAGTTTACTACCTCAGAAAAGTCTGGAGCATATGGAGCTGATTATATAGTGCAAATGTCAAAATGGATCAGTTTACAAATCATGCACTATGGTAACAGTGTTCTAGGGTCATAACAGTATTGTGCAAGTAACTGCACAAAAAAGTAATAAATGTTGGTGCTTTTATTTTCACTTGTGTTTATTTCAGCTGGAACTGAAGTGAATTGTATGTATAGATACATTTTTGGAGTTTTGCTAAAACGTGGGTAGAGGCACATTTTTCCAGTGAGCCTATGTAGGTCAAAACAGTAGCCAAAGAGCTTTCTTTCTTTCTTAATGGACTCTTTCTTGAAACAATAAACATGGCTTTAATTCCTTCATCAAGGTCTGGCCATCAGACTTCTAGCACTGTAAACAGTCCAAATGCATTTAACTGAGACGGTCAAGCTACATTATGTACTTCCTGTTGGATGCATTTCAAAGAGAAGAAAGAAACAACTTAAAATGTCACTTTCCAAGAGAAAACCAATTACACAACATTTAGAGGTGATTTACAGCCTTGCCCAAGCAGAACATTTGCTGTATTTAAGAGTAAGTAGGGATGAGGGTGCATAGATTAGCTTAATTCACGTACCTGGGAAGAGCTGCTTGGTTGGAGTACTGAGTTGAGCCTGTTTGTCCACTCGGTAGGCCACATCTGGTTTGGATCCTCTCCGGATGGTGCAGAAGCCTTGTGTTTTCTTCACTCCTTCTGGTGAACTTTTAAAATCTAAGACCTTGAGCACATCCACCGGTTCAGCTGTGAGGCAGAACATTGGTTGCTATGATCAAAGCATTTGTCATTTTCATAATTTCATTGGTAAGCAAACATTATTAGCTTCAATAGCTTTGCTACATCAAATCAAAACAATATTTGTTCAGTTATTTCCATTCATACATCTAATTTAACTAAAGACAATAATTCTATTAGCAAGCAGCTAGAGTAGAAATGAGGAAAAGTCTATGAGGGAAAAATTAAGCAGCACCATCCAAAAATACCTTTCATTTGTCATATATGAAACAACAGTTGTCTGAAAAAAACTTGTGAAACGGAAATAAATGTCCAGCCATTTAATCTTCACAATTGCTTCCAAGTACAGTTGGGTTATTATGTAATTTTATTGCACTATCCAAGTTTAAAAACAAGTAGTCAGTATTGTTCACGTTTATCTTATGCAACAGGGCTTATTTGTCCTTATCCTGCCTTGAATGGTGTGGAGTGAGTATATCTACAGTCAATTATCGTCCAGCAAGTGAGGACATTTATGGGCCACATCTTGCCATTTGTTGATATGCACATGAACAAACAAATTCCAATGAAATATGTATCCTCCTTGTTGGTGCCACACTGTGTCATTACGCAACAACGCTAACTCTGACTGACGGTTTTATTGTACCTAATTCCTTGCCATTGCATGTGTGCTGTGACCGTTCAATGAAGCAATTGTACTTTTACAAGGAACCCGAGCAGCATAGCAGTAAAGATGTGAAGAAATATCCAGTAGGGATAATTGACCCCCCTAGATGCAGATCCATCTACAAAGCCAAACATTCCAGGAGTTAAAGTCACTGGTGCTGGTCACTACCCTTCTACGGTTATGGCAGCTCAGCATGACCAAGACTTTACAAGACGCTCAGCTCCACCAATATGTCAGGTACTACACTTCATCATGTTGCTACTACCAATGTCATATATGAAAGGTTCTGGTTTCACTCAGCCTGCACCCCACGGATGGCTCATTTCTAATGATCCTTAACAAATCTATGCTAATGCTTAAACAGGCTGAGAGATTTATGATATGATTAATATGGCAATTTAGAGGCTGGTACTGTAAAGTGGACTCTGAGCAGCACTGTAATGTCACACTGATTTATTGTTCTGCTCGAGTCTAGGCTTTGTCTTTGATGCCGTGAAAAGGAAAAGTTCCGGCCTCACTTGAGACTGATGAATGAGGATGTACGCAAGGTCAGGGAGATAAGAGTATCAGCTGGGTTACTTACATCCATCACTATCCGTACACAACTTTGTGTGCTTTAGACACATCTGTTTGGCATCACCACTGCGAATGTTGTGGTTAAGGATGCCTTGAGTTGTGTGAAGTCTCTGATTCTCAGGAGGTTTAAGGGAATAGGAACAGAGGCTGAATGGATGACTAGCACATAAATACTCCTATTCTGACTCCCCCGCTACCAGAAACTACAAAAACGTCTGAGTCAGGTCAAATGGACATATTTGTCTGCTGGTCAGGCTGCAGACAGGAAGTATCTCTTTCAAAGGCCTAAAAACAATAAACCATATAAACAGAATGACTAGTTGCTAAGACTCATTACTCTCTCTCTCAGGACCCAGTGTTGGATCCAAACCAGGGTTTTATTTTCATATGCTTTGACATCACAAAAAGGCTCATTTTCCACCCTGTCCCACTCAACGAAGGCTGGGAAAGCACTTTAGAAGAATTATACTGAAGTCTTTTGATAGATCAGCCCTATAACACTGCACATAAGAAACAATAAAACCAGCAGAACCTTTATAAAATATGAAGGACGATGAGCTGCATTTATTAAAAATAGACTCTGGGGAAAAGTCACTCAGACGCCTGGTCATCACAATTACACTGAATTATATTTTAAGGCCAAGAGCAGAACAAAAAAAATAAAAACATTTGAGAGTTCTTCTTTTGCTACAGTAGTTCATGTAAAAAAATATATACATTTGACTTTATTATTATTATTTTCTGTAACCATATGGTAAGAGCATGCAGGAAGTGCTGATCCGGTAGTTCCTGTTCCACATATGTGGCCAGGAGCTGAAGGGTGGTGCTTTTTTAGGGTTAGTGCACATGCTGAACACATTATGGTGTATACAGCCTGCAGATAACTTTGACTCAGTGTACCACCAACCAAGTCCTAATGCACTGAAAGCACAAATGTATTGTTATTCTACTCTGGGACTAATAAATAGGGACTATGTTTAAGAGCAAATTATGCTGTTCAAAAGCTTGGAGTCAGTAAAATTTTACTTAAAGATAAATATTAAAATTAGATATTATAAAATATATATATATTAATACTTTTAATCAGCAAGGATATATTAAAATGATTTAAATTGTTACAAAGTATTTCTATTTCAAATAAATGCTGTTCTTTCTATTGATTAAAGAATCCTGACCATTTTTAAGACATAAGAGAAGTGATAAATGATAATAAAAAGTGATAATATGATAAGAAAAGTTTATTTTTTGCATATTAGATTGATTTCTGAAGGATCATGTGACACTGAAGACTGGAGAAATGGCTTCTGAAAATGTTTTGCCATCCCAGGAATAACTTACATTTTATAATATATTTAAAAATACCAAAAAAAAAAAAATATATATATATATATAACATTATACAGTATTATACAGTATACATTTTTGTATAGTATATAAATAATTTTTAGGAATTTTTAAATATTTACCAAAAATCTGCAGTATTTGCCTAGAACAGCTTCATTTTCTTGATAAAATTAAAACAGCTGCACACAATAAAGCCCAGCGTGTCTACATATGTGTGCACGTTTGTGAGCTTGATGCGGTGAGGTTCTTAATGTAGCTTTGTCAAATCAGTCTGTTGAGAGTTTCCATTCAGCGTAACCCCCACTGACAAAACAAAGAGCAGCCCTCTGCATTGTCATTCTAAATGAGATGCAAAAACAGAATAAAAGGCACCCAAACTCTTAAAGGAGAGGGTAATAATCTGTAACTCTTACGAGTCTCTTCCAAAATGCAGTGCTACTGTTTTTTTTTCTTTTCTAAACACTAAACTGAAGGTCTCTTTGTGCTCTTCAGAATGCCTCTCAGCATTACTGCATACCTAAAGGCCTCATATATTCCAGATGTGCAGAATTGGCAGGAACAGGACCCCCCTCTCACAGAAGCTCTTAAAAGAATATCAGCATCCAAAACCCATTAAAGCTGCAAATAAGCACATTGCTCCTAATGCACATCCACAGTTAAAAGCACTGGATACATTTTTTCTTCTTCTTTGTATTTTCCAGATATTCTCTCTGGGAGAGCCAGTGTCATGGATAATGTCATGGTAGATTTTTCACAATAAAATATGGCAAAAGTATTTAGCAGAAAATAATTTATCATCTGCGTAATTCAGCCTCTGATATGACTTCAAACCTTGAAGAAATCTGGCAGAAATGTCAATGCCGTCAAATACACAAGAGACACAATATCAATTGGTCAGGCAAGAAAAATCATAACATTCAAACTGATCCAACAGTCAATAAAATCCCAGTACAAGACATTAGCCTTTTCCGTTCTATGATGTAGAAAACAACTGCAAAAAAAAAAAAAAGGCCCTGTATCCTCATTGGTTGAATCATTGAATATCCGTGCAGGTGTGGCCTATATCTCATGTGGACTTTGTGAACTGCTGTAGGAGATATTTTATATAGATTTCAACTCAATCCAAAAACTAGAGCCAAAAGGTAGCTTTCATGCATGGAATTTAGTTGTGGTCAAGATTCGTATTAAACCAAAAATGTGGAAACTCACTTTCAAAATATCCCCACCTCCCAATTGGCCTAGAGAAGTGCAATGTGGTGAAGACATTATCAGGCAGCCATTTTGAAAGAGGTATGTTATATATCTGAAATGGCCATCAGAACAGCAACAAAGGAATATAATCTTTCTCATTTTACAGAGTAATTATTATATTTTGGATTAGCTTAAAGCAGGAGAGACCAGGCTCTTTGAAAGCTTACTAGAAAGACAGTATACAAAAACATATTTGTGATCCTCATACAGTATACAGGTGAGTCAGAAAGAAGATGCCCTAATTTAGCCTATTACTTAAAGTAGCCTATACAGGAAGACTAAATGTATAAATGATGGATAGGGCCACTTTAAATCACTCAAGTGTCCACTTTTAAAAGTAGACAATGTGTACAAGTCAGAAAGCACTTCTACAGTAGCTTTCTGACAGTTGATGGGTCTTTAGTGTGGACTGGGATAGTGTGGAGAAATGGTATCGCTCTCTGTCTGAGCAACACAATTTCCTAAACTAATTCTGGGCACTCGAGTGCCTCACTGGTGTGTGCAGGGTAGTGCAGGTACCATGAATGCTGTCTCACCAACGGGTCAAATATAACAGACATGAACCTTTCTGCTATTTATTGAACCACTCTATTTTTGGGAAATAACCAATTGTTTTGTCTATATTTAAACCTTTGAAGATCAGGGTCACCAGTGATATTGTAACTGGTATTTAAAATTGTATTTACACAAATTTAATATGTCCATATATTTAATTTAACAACATTAACATACTTATATAGAAGCTACAAGCTTATAGAAATACTTAAAATATTTGTCTTGGTAGACTCTTCCAATCTAAATTTCAAATGCAGCCTCTTGTAGCTATAAGACATGAATATATCTATAAATAAAATAATCATATATACTTTTCAAAAATAAAATGCTGGGTATGTCGTTATTGAAACAATGGCATTATTAACAGCCAGAACATACGCCACTGATATCGCTTAGTCAACTATTTTTCTCATCAAGCTGCATTTTGGGCATTCTTATTACATATAATTTCAAATATTCGTTATCGAGATTGAGGTTTAGAAATGCCTTGTAATTCGTAACGAGCCTATGATGGCCATAAATGCTGTCTAGGTAGGCAGCTCACTCGGTTTTGAAACAGCCAATAAATTTGCAATATACACATGCTAATTTTATAATATTCTGACAGCGAAATTCACTACACATTTTAAGTAATATATTTAACTATATACAGGTTTATACTGAAGGCTGGCATCACTGGAAGGCTCGTGACGATGCTCCTCAACCTTTTCCTTACCTGCTCTCACATGTGTTGCCTGTAGGACAAAAGTCAGACTGAAGATTGCACTTAAAGCGGAGTTCCTAAACCAGTTTTTCGTTTTCCATCTCGTGGACCACCTTTCCTTATCCTTATCCATGACCGGCGCCCTCAACTGTATCTTATTTTCAAATTCGTTCCTTTTTCCACAATCCAGATTATTTTTATTTATTTCTGCACTGCCATGAGCGAAAAAATCTATTGGTTCTCGTCGTGAACAAACTCCTCAGTCCCTCCGCCCAGTAGACTCTCAGACTGAAGGTAAACGGGCTCTCCTGAAAAAAAGAAAACCGGTTTGTTCCCTGAAGAGCTCAAGTCTTTTGGAGGGTTGGACGTGTGGACTAAACCTGACCCGTGAGGGAAAAGAAATGAACACGGGGTAATCACTAGTCTTGGAAAGATCCGCCCATTATTTTGGAGAGCTTCAAAAGTTTGACACCGTTCCCCCGAAAACTCAGAGCAAAGGTGTATCTACTCTGAGGGATCATACAACACCGGGATGATGCTGGGACACCGGTTTACCGGAGGAGAGACTCACATAACCCGGATTATCATCCCGCATCCTAAATGAGTGATATAGGACCGGACTAGTTTACTTTCTTTTGTTACTTTACACATTTGTAGACCACCACTTGGAAATGTTTTTTTATTAGGCTATTATTATTATATATATATTATTATATATATATATTTTTTAGCATATTTTGTTGAATTTCCAGCTGTCTGTAATTTCCATTGCAGACCTGATGAAATGGCATTTTGCTCCACTATTTACATTCTTAAATTACATTTTTTGGAATCTCTGGGTCCATGAAACACCTTTAACTTCCATATAATCTTTCTATTGCGCAAAAAGTCTTTAAAGTGGAAAAAATGTCTTTAGATTATTAAAAAGTTCTTCACATTCAGACAAAAAAAATGGTTCACTGAAAAGTTTTTTGGGAACCTAAAATTGTTAGTCTATGGCATTCGCTCAAAGAAAAGAAAACAAACTTTTGGAAACACCATTTTTGAGTGGAAATGGCTGGAATGACACTAAAATTAAATTGGCGTGATGGCACACACAAGTACTATAGTCAAACCAGGCAGAATTTAGCTCAGAAAAATTTTCTTTTAAAGAGGCAAACCAAATGTCGGCCTGAAGTAGCCCATTTAAAATTCCACAAGAAGTAATGATAGCCAGAAAAGATACCATCCACATGAATGAGAACTACAGATGAGACTCCTTGGCCAAGTCAGGATTCTTTCCAGAAACATTCTTGAAAGAGTCCGCTTATGGGATTGCTGTACCACAGACGTCTGAAAAGAATTACTCTTTAAAAGTCATCGGGCAGGTGGCAGCTGTATAATCCAGCAGTCAGTCCACAGTATAATGTTTAGATGCATAATTGACAGCATAACAGCGGTAATTGTCACTTAAATTCAGAACACATTAACCATCATTATGCGTTATCCCGCAATAAATTGGGGCCATGCAGATTCTTTCAGAGAATGCAGAGGGAAACAATAAAAGAACTGAAACAAAGAAACTGTTTCACATGTATCTTCTTTCAAAATGCTGTAAAAATGAGAAGCTATTCAATCACAGATGGGACAGGTTCAGGATTCAAACACTTATTTTATTTTAAGAAAAGGCGCATAGTGGGCAAAATTCCAAATTATTAAAGAAGAAATGTGACATTACATCACTTGCTCAGATCCTCTACAGTGAATGGATGCCGTCAGCGTGAGAGTTTAAACAAACTATCACAATAATCGGGAAGTAATCTACACAACTCCAGTCTATCAAATAATGTCTTGTGAAGCAAAAAGCAATGTGTTTGTAATAAAATACAGTTCTAAAGAAATATGTCTGTGGATTTTGATGTGAGAGAACAACAGAATTTTTTTTTTTAACTGGAGGAAGCGTTATTATAGATTATGGATTCTACTTTGGCCAGAAGTGACAGTTTAAAGTTAAAATTACTTCTTTTCAATTCACAAGACATTAATTAATGGACTGGAGTCTTGTAGATTACTTGTGATTGTTTTTTAATCAGCTTTTGGACTCTCATTCTGATGGCACCCGTTAAAGTGCCTCTATTATGGATTTTTTTAAATGTTTGAAAATTACCTTTCATGCAGTGTATAACACTGTATACACTGTATAGATTGACAACTGTATATATTGTTAAGTTTCTTCACAATAACTGTCTTAACGATAACTGTGGAACACAACAATAACTGTGGAACACACACTATTTATTCACTCATACACTTATTTATCCGGCAACGCTGTACACAAACCAGCACTGCGCTCACAAACGCTGCTTTATCAAGCATTACAGGCATGATGAAATGAAAATGAGACCAATCGGACCAATCACCGCAGATTAGCGTCACGCAAAGTAGGGGTTTGGAAAAATTAATCGTTGAGCGAATATTTGGGAGTCTTTGAGAAAGTAAGGTAAAAATAAATGCATATTATAAGACAATGAAAGTGTTTTTTGACCTTGCATGCATGTCAACAAGTTGTCGAGGGATTCCCAAAATCAAAATATGAACCTTTCATTAACCATAATAGGGACACTTTAACTGCAGAGCATTCATTGTTGAGCAAGTGATGTAATGCTCATCTGGAAAATGTAATTTTTGAGTGTCATTTTTTTAAAGTTTAATACTTAAAAACCAAGGACAAAGTAATACATGTATCAAGCTTTAAAACATAGGGATTCCCAAAATCAAAATATGAACCTTTCATTAACCATAATAGGGACACTTTAACTGCAGAGCATTCATTGTTGAGCAAGTGATGTAATGCTCATCTGGAAAATGTAATTTTTGAGTGTCATTTTTTTAAGTTTAATACTTAAAAACCAAGGACAAAGTAATACATGTATCAAGCTTTAAAACATTCCTGCTTGTATAAAGTAATATGAGAGTGGGAACATGGAAAGATTTCCATGTGTCAGATAGATAAATCTACCTTATGCAGTCAGCATTCATTTCATTTTCCACAAAGTACACAATAGGGGTTTGAGAAACCACTGCCAGAACATTCTGTCTGGTTTTCAACTTTGTCCATTGAACATTTGTAAATGCGAATTATGCAAATTCTTAGTGTATCAATTTCTACTTTTTTCTAACATTTCCCTGAATTAAAAATATTTTTTGCATACTCAAACCACAAACATACACTAACTCCTTAACTGGGACAGACAGAAGAGTTCAAAAACAAAAAGATGAAATATAGACACACAGCTCTAAATGTTTTTATAGTTATCTTTATTCTGTTTGGAACGTGCAATTTACAGCAGGATCCATATTTGTATTGCTAATTTATCTATAAACAATATGATTAAGCAATCAGTGCACATACATCCAAGTTATACCCTGCATAGTATAATTATTCTATAATTGAGCCATTGTAAGTAAATGACCTTCACTTTTGTTTTTAGACATCCTGAAGCTTTCAATTTGTTTGACTAGTTTAATTTACAGTTCAAATTTAACTCAAAAGAAGTACTCGCTTACGCCAGACATTTAAGATGTTTGCTCTTCAAAAGCAGCTGAAATGAATCTACACTGTAAGTTGATCGATAAGTTTTGAGGCATGACTCCTGCTCCTACTCCTACTCTGCTTTTGCTCCTCCAGACCTTTTGATTTTGGTCAGATCTTGACCTCAAAATTTCTTGTTCTAGGTCACTGCTTACATCTTGGCTTTTGAGGTTTTGTCTTGACTTCTGTCTTGGCCCGACATGAGACCGCAGTTTCATCTTATGCTGGATGGTAGCGTTACGACATCCTGCTGGTTGGGAGAGAGCAACAGGGTTAATAGAGTCAGACTTACCGTTATCCGTTATTAGATGTTGCTGTGAGGGTAGGCTGAACTTACAGTAAAACTGTGTGGTTGGTTATGGAAGACTGACCTAACCACAAGACTCTCAAATGTGTTCCAGTCTAAGCAAGAATTTCAGTGACGTTTGCCTTAAACGTTTGCCTTGCTGCTTATTAATAGTTAGTAATGTAGTAGTTAAGTTTAGGTATTGCCATGACGTTCTCTAAGTTTTTAACAAATTAGTTAAGTGAATGAATCAGGACATCATAACACTCAAAAAGAATGAAGGTTTCTGAACTAATCATTTTAGCTAATTGCTTAAAAAGATTTGAGTCATGGTATGAATCTAAATACCCACCACAAGTAAACTGAAACTTATAGTCACAACAGAAGCTTATCAACTGATTGCAGTCTGTCTCCATGGTAAGATTTAATACTAATGAGCACATTTGAAACATACAGTAGTAAAAAACAGTAAGAATGAAAGATATTACACAGATTTTACAGAAGACCCTTGTTTTAAATGATAAAGCTTCAAATATTTTATTTTATTTCTCTGTGATTTACCCTTTTCCACTTCATATGATTCAATTACTTAAACTGGTCACATGCGGAATACTTTTAGAAACCAGTAGTTTTAATCAGTGAATCTATTAAATGGAGCTTCAAAGAACATACAGAACATTCAAAGAACAGCTGTACTGTACAGCTGTAGTTTTTCTTTTTTCTTTTTACCGTAATCCTAGAAGGGAGTGATTCTGATATAAGTGTCTCAACATGTTCTTTATCAGCAGGGTTTACGCTGAGGTTAATGTGGCGATGTCATTAGTGCTCTGAAGCCATTTGTTATGAATAATTATCCCTTTGAAATACATACAATAGTGCTGCTGTCCTTATTGTGATTTGCAGCTCAGAAATACAGCATAGTGTACAAACAATCGTCCTATAAATCTTACTTTCTAGGCTGATGAGAAATGAAAAGCATGACAAAATATTCAGTGAGAAAATGGCTTACGATAAATCAGTTTGAACTGTATAATTAGCGCCAGCTTGTCTGCATGTGTTCACAGCACGTCTGTACATTAATTACAGCAAAGCCTATTCCCAGAGCTATTCATTTTAAAATGATCACACGACTCGTTTAAACAACTCTGACTGCAATAGAGTCAACTCACTGACATCAGTGACTGTAACAGATAGATGTACCTCTCTACATCTATTAGCATTAGTCAGTCTTATCTGTTTTCTTAGTTGCAGATACACAGGGAATGCCACTGAAAGAGGTTAATAAATGTTCACACTTGGGACGTGTTTTACAAATGACTAAGATCACCACAAGAGACAAACCAAATCTATCTTAAGAAGTAAATCCTACTTTATATTTCCTTTTATATACAGCAATATCTTAATTTGGTTAAACTGATTAATTTGAATCAGTATGCTGCTTAAAAACAAATGGAAATTATGGAAATAAAAACACTCAGCAAGATCTCTGCAGAAAAAGTAAACAAGGAACATTTTAAGGTTTACACTGCAGGCTCTAAGACAGACTAGGTGCTCTGGAAAATGCATTATCCCATTCCTTCACTACTCTCCATTCAATTTCTACAGACTAAATAGGAAATTCAAGAATGACCAGTAAGTGCCAATTCAAAAAGACTTCTAGATCAAGACAAATCTAGACAAGTTCTAGACTTAAGACCATACCAAATTCCAGATCTTTCAGTTCTACTGTTGTCCTTAGAGTGGGAGGGATTGTTATGGAAGGTCAGCAAATAGGACATAAGGTAAAGCAGAATAAATATGTTTCATGATCAGATGGTCTTTACATATTAGGGGGCAATAAAATGTAACATTCCTAACTAATTGCCACAACTGTCTTTGTCATTTGCGAAAAAAAAGTTTAATTTGCCTGACATCATCATAGTGGATGTGGTCATCATTGAACTGATCTCACTGAGCACATGGAAAATCAACTGGAAACAGGAAAAGCTCTTCCAAATCATACATTTCTATTAGGAATATACATCACCTGCCTTATTTTGATTGTTCAATTATGACTGGATAGTCAATAAAAAAAGGATTGGAAAAAAATATATGCATTAAGAGTAACTATAATAAGACATGTTTGCATCTGTTTGACAATCTTGAGTTTACATCCTGCAACTCTTGACTTTGTCCCTCCGAATTCTGAGTTTACATCTCACAGAGTTAAAAAAAAAGAATTGTGAATTTTTTTATCTCACAGTTGCCTTTTTTATTGCAATTGCGAGTTTAAAAATCTCACAAATCTTTTTATTTCACAAATCTGAATTGTGAGAAAAAAGTCGCAAGTTTATTTATTTATTTATTGTTTGTTTGTGGTAGAAATAAGCTTCTGTATGGAAGTCATGCAAAATTACTAGGGTCTTTTCTCAGAAGATAAAAGGTGACACCTTAGATTAGGGAACACTATCCACTATTAGCTAAGAGTTTTCCCTCAATAAACTCTTATTTTGCCACTTATTGTGTTAAGGGATTTAGAATATGGTCATGCAGAATAAGTCTTAATATGTGCTTTATAAGTATAAATAAACATCCAATATGCTAGTAATATGCATGGTAATAAGTAACAAGTTAATAGTGAATAATGTCCCCTAATCTAAAGTGTTACCAGATAAAACTGAAAAGCAGAAGACTAGTGTAGGGCTGGTGTGGATTGGACCAGTAAAAAAAACAATCAAATTTTTTCCCCCCTCATGGGCCTAATTAACCATTTTTGTAACATAAGAAATTTGCACAGAATACTTTTGTATTATTTAAAATGGCAGCAAAAGCATTTGCTATAAATACTCTCACTCAGGGAGCCATTGCGGTGCAGGCAGTTCAGGAGGCCATGGCGGAGCAGACAGTTCAGGGGGCCATGGTGGAGCAGCCTCCGTAGCCCTCCCCGGGCTTGACGTGGGAACAGGAGCCCTCCTTGGGCTGGACGTGGGGACTGGAGCCCTACTTGGGCTGGACGTGGGGACTGGAGCCTTCCTTGGGCTAGACATGGGAACTGGAGCCCTTTCAGGAGCAGACTCAGGGGCTGGAGCCCACAGTCTCTTCTTCCGCATTCTCCTTTTATGAGCCGAAGTGAAGGAAACTGCTGCTGTCAGCGGAGGGCTTGGGAGTGAATTGGCCAGCGGGCTTGCGAGTGCAGCGGCCAGT
Source organism: Sinocyclocheilus grahami (assembly GCF_001515645.1). Taxonomy (NCBI): domain Eukaryota; kingdom Metazoa; phylum Chordata; class Actinopteri; order Cypriniformes; family Cyprinidae; genus Sinocyclocheilus; species Sinocyclocheilus grahami. Next base: position 1,093,508 of record NW_015505367.1, read on the forward strand.
GGCCTTGACTGAGGAGCAACTGGCGGGCTTGACGGTGGGCTGGTTCTGGATCGGGGCCGGACGCTCTCTGGACATCGGAGGATCCCTTCCCTCCAGCTAAGTCCAATGGTGTCTGGGAGGTCTCAACGGGGCAGTAGTAATTTGCCCCGATCCAGAACAGAGAGTTAAGGGTTGAGCACCGTCTTACCGGCGACCCGCAGAATTGAAAAACGAAGAGATGGGGTGCCGCTTACTGTTATTTAGGTCAGGTATTCTGTCACACTAATACTGTGTTGGAGCAAGGAGAGAACGAGGACACAGGAGAATCAGCTTCACAAACTTTAATCCAACCGAATAGCAGGGAAAACACACTTAGAACAAGGTACTGACGTTTAAACCTGACAAACACAGACTGAACAGACTGGAGCTTAAATACACTGGATAACATGGGACTAATGACAAGACACACCTGAAATCAATGAACACAATCAACACAAGGGAGAAACTAGGTCACGGAGCACATTAGGAGAAAAACACAACAAACACGGGAACACAGGGCTGACAATCATCACAATATATTTTTATTATAAAAAAATAATAATAATAATAATAAATTTAAACCAATAAATATGGTTTTTATGTATGATTTATTATTTGGTGTCATAATTCTTGCATTTTTGTCACATCAAGGGATTTGCCTTTTGACATCTGTTAACACACACACACAAATTTACTGAAGAGGAATGCAAATAAAATGCAGGGGGTGTAACTGTATTAAGAGAAAGTTAGAAAAACTTAAAGATGTCACTTTCTCACTGCACCAGAGATCGTAAATTAAGAACATATTGGTTTGATTTTCTATCCAATTATTGCTGTAAACCCAAGCTGAAGACCAACAAGGCAGCTCTGGCCAAGGGTTTGGAAAAACACATGCACTGGATTAGCCGCACAGTAATCATATCACTTTCAGTGGAAGGAAAATGAAAGGAATGGTGACTGGTCATCCCAGAGAGAAAAGAGAGAATGTCAATCAGCAAAAATCAAACAACTGTGGAATGCTGGATATTTGACACAGAAGAGGGTAAAAAAAAATCTCATAACATTTAACAAAAGTATCATGGGACTTGATGGGAGAGATTCTAAGCAACTAAACAGATTATAGATGATGCTGTGACTAAGATTAAAAACAAAAAAGGTACCCTTAAGCAATGTTACATGCTGTTATTGATCCGAGTATGACATGACACCACTGCAACCCATTAGCTGAGGATGATGGAGGTGCTCCTACCTCATGTCCAGACATAGAACAGGAGATTCACCAGTGTCCTCCCCAATTCATCAGCTTACACTTTACTTGTTCTGAAGCATCTGCTTGTAATAGTGTGATTGAACAGTCTGACTGGAAAGAAATCGCACAGGTTTTCCATTATGGTCTTTACCAACGTGGTCAAAGCTTAGTTTCCATTTGCATTCCTGGTGATCCACAGAGCTCCAATTGCATCAATAGTTTGTGAGTCATTTTCTCGTAGCTTTGATGTATTTTCTTACCTGGCCATTGATAAGACAACATTTCTCATTATATTTTTTGAACCAATCCAGACCTAATGCCTGTTCCATTAAGCATTTGATCTGCATCTTTCTTTTATTTAGTGGCCAGATCGCATTGAGCAGTGATGGAAATTTCCTTAAAAAAAAGCAAAGTAGTACCCTATATACAGTTTTGAATAGTGACAAACTGCAAGTAATGTGGAATACATAATTAGATTACAATAAATAAATAAACAAATAAATGCAGATATCAGGTCAGAGTTTTTAGTTTTAGTGAATCTCATGACTAGTGATTTTAGTGATGAGAACTTTTGAAATAAATGCTTCATGAAGCTTCAAACATTTGTGAATATTTTATTTTGGATCAGTGGTTCATATCAAACTGGCCAAGTAAAGTGATTTTGGCAAGCAACACATTGTGATGCCATGCTGTTTCAAACCTTGTTACAGGTAAAACATTAGTAAAAAATCCTTCATTTTAATACAGGTCACTGTGCCCTATTTATTTATTTTTTTACAATGTAGCTGTTACAAGGTCACCAGCCCAGTCACAATCCCAATCACCAACCAGTCACCAGCTCAGTCACCTTACCACATTAAAGGTGTAGGAGATCTTGGAAAATGCCAACTTTAAAATGCCCCCCCCCCCCAGTTTGCACATTTCATATGTGTCTCTTATCATGTGCGACGTTTGTTCTATTCGACTGTAAGTGCCCTGCGAAGTAGACATCACCGGATATTCCGCCATCCAAATCCGTGAATAAATGTTCCGAAGTGAAGCAAACTTCAGCGGATTTCCCCTGCTCAGGGAGTAGGGAGCAATGAACACTGTGTAGGGATCATATCGATCGGAACACAGTTCATGCACGTAGCTCACTTCTAACGAGCTGGTTATCTGAATCGGGTGTGTTAACTAAGCGAGACATGCAAAATATGTAGAGCGGGGGGCACGAGCACTGGAATTGGGAACCGCTGGGCTACATCATGTGTCATTCACCAGTGAAAAAACTTTAAACGTAGTACAATACTAGGAAGGAAGATCGGGTTGTTGATGTTTGTCTGCCATTCTCACTCTGTCTGCACAGCGTGCGTGAACGTGCTAATGACATATCCTGTCTACGCGAACCGGGAGTGCAGAGGTACGCTAATACATGCGTTGACAGGCAGGTAGGAAAGCCAATTAAAACGCTTGGACCGAGTGTTTTGATTGGACGAACATTTCTTGGTCCTATGCCTTCCACAGAACATATAAATACAGATAAATACATTTAGACCACTTAACTTAATGATTGCTATCGGGATGTGAAGAGACTTTCAACCAGCATAACAAAAAATGTTTCTGAAGACAATCACCTATTGCACCTTTAAGGACTCCATTTCCCAGCATCCCACCTGCTTCAAACCTGGACCTCATCCCCAATCAGCACACCTGCCACTATTAACCTCATCACATACTGTCACGGTATGAATGGGTAGCAAAGACTCAAGTGCAATAAATGGATTTATTAAACCAAAAATATAAAATAACAAAAACAGCAACAAAAACCACCTCGAAAGGGAAAACCAGAATGATAAATATAAACAGCGAAAAATACCCGGGAACAGGCAGGAACAGGGTAACGGGCAGGCATACAAACAGAGTGAGACACATCAGCCCAGGACAGCAAACAAAGGGAGCATAAGTAGGGAACCGAATCACAAATGATTAAGGGAACACGGCTGGAAGCAAATTAATCAATTAACAGATAACGAGAGGAGGGGGGTAACAGGATAGACATGAGCACATGGCACGAATAACAAAACAAACCCCATGTGTTCACAAGAAAGACAGACAGTGACATAAGACACAAGCGCCCAGTGAGTGAATGAACACTTCAACCGTGCGCTCACACTGAAGGACAATACATGGAGTGCGAGTGTCCAAACACCGGCACGCAAACCGAATCCGAACTTGAATCCAGTGCCGAGACCCGAACACCACGCTCCGCACCAACAACAAGTCACAAAGACGAGAGAAAACACGGCTCGAGCCCGCCCGAACCCCCACGCTCACAAATCAGAACCCATAGGGAAGAGTGCATAGCTCGAGTAAGCACGAAACCGCGCCCCCTCACACAGACAGGACACAGGGACTGTCGGAGCCCTGTCATCAAATTATCAAATAATCCAGATCGCTGTGAAAGGACCCCGACAGTACCCCTCCCCAAAAGGGATGCCTCCTGGCAGTCGGAGCGATTCCATTCTGAATCACATGTTGCTGAATGGGCTGGATGACAATCTGCTAATTATCCTTATGCTTCCGGATGTTTATGAATTGTCTCTGGTGGATTTTATTAATCGAGTCCTCGAAGTAATGAGTTTCAGTTTCTGTGTTGGTGAAGCGCACAAAGTGTCATGTGATATCTCTCCAGTTCCATCCTGTGGCAGGTGGATCACTCCAGCTCACCCCAAGCCCTCACCTCAATCCTCCACATCCTTAGTCTCCCCTCTACAGATTACTTCTGTCCCGATATCTACTCCATCCAGTCCTTCTTCAAAGTCATCACCTATCATGGCGACCGATTCTGAGTTCGCTCCAGTATCGGTTCCAGAGAATCCCATCCAGACCATGCACCCGTCTCAGAGCACAGCTCCAGATCAGCCCAAGCCCCTGACCAGAGTCGAGATATGGCTCTAGCCCCTGACCAGAGTCGAGAGATGGCTCGCGTTCCAGAGTTTAGCCCAGAGAGGGCTCCAAGTTCCCTCTAGCCCCTGACCAGAGTCCAGTGCGAGCTCCCTGCCCCGGCCAGTTCCCAGTAAAGGCTCAATCCTCTAACCAGAGTCCAGAGCATTCTCCAGCCCTCGACCAGAGTTCAGTGTTGGCCTCAGCCTCGGAGCAAGGTCTAATGTCGGCTTTAGCCTTCAACCAGGATCCAGTACAGGTCCCAGCCTTTGACCACAGCTCAAGGCCCCCGACCATGGTCTAGATCAGGTACAAGTCCCCGACCAGAATCCAGAGCACATTTCAGCCCTCGATCAGAGTCTGGAGTTGGCTTCAACCCCAGTCCAGGGTCAAATGCTGGCTTCAGCCCCAGACCAGAGTCCAGTAAAGGCTCCTGCCTATGATCTGAGTCCTAGACACACTGCGGTGAATGATCAGGGTTAAGGACTAACTTTAGTTCCCCTCTCTAAGAAGTCTAAGTCTGTCATCACAGCCAGGAGTGCCGTTCCCTCTTCAGTCAGATTAAATGTCCTTGTCACGGCCAAGAGAGCTGTTCCCCTCGCTGTAAGAATCAGCTACCCTATCATGGCCAGGAGTGCCATTTTATCTTCTGTTGAATCCAGTTCCCTCGTCACGGCCAGGAGTGCTGGTCCCTCTTCAGTCGGATTAAATATCCTTGTCATGGCCAGGAGAGCTGTTCCCCTTGCTGTAAGAATCAGCTACCCTATCACGGCCAGGAGTGCTGGTCCCTCTTCAGTCGGATTAAATATCCTTGTCATGGCCAGGAGAGCTGTTCCCCTTGCTGTAAGAATCAGCTACCCTATCACGGCCAGGAGTGCTGTTTTATCTTCTGTTGGATCCAGTTCCCTCGTTACGACCAGGAGAGCTGCTCCTTCTTCAGTCGAATTAAGTCCCCTCGTCACGGCCAGGAATGCCGTTCTATCGACTGTTGGATCCAGTTCCCTCGCCACGGCCAGGAGAGCCGTTCCTTCTTGAGTCTGATTAATTTCCCCAGTCATGGCCAGGAGTGCCGTTCCCTCTTTAATTGAAAGAAGTTTCCCCGTCCTGGCCTGGAGAGCCATTCCTCCTTCAATGGAAGGTAATTCCCCAGTCTCGGGCAAGAAAGCCGTTCCTTCCATGAAATTCAAATCCCTAACCTCGACTCCTATACTCTGGTGGTCGTCTGCTCCAGAGCGCCCTCCAGTGTTCGCTCTTCCAGAGCGCCCTCCAGTGTCCACTCCTCCAGAGTGCCCTCCAGTGTCCACTCCTCCAGTGTGCCCTCCAGTGTCCACTCCTCCAGTGTCCACACCTCCAGAGCACCCTCCAGTGTCTGCTCCTTCAGAGTGCCCTCCAAAGCTCGCCCCAGGGTCTCCCGCACGGCCAGCACCACCATGGCCTCCGGAACTGCCGGCATCTCCCTGGCTTCCTGAGTTGCCGGCGCCACCCTGGAGGCATCCTAAACTGCTTCACACCTGCACCTGATCCCCAATCAGCACACCTGCCACCATTCACCTCATCACCTACAGTATAAAAGCAGTCGCCCTTCACTCCTTTATTGTCTGGTCTCATCGGTGGTAACCCCTACACGTTGTTGTTACTACAAGCCACTTACCTGACTCACTTACCTGCATTTCCCCAGTCATCATCTGTCTTCGGTCATCTTCATCTGTATGTAAGGCCTCTGTGAATATCGCACAAATGAACGATTGAATCTCTGCATTCCACCGGAAAAACTAAAGACTCTCCTCCCCAGCTATCTGCGGTCGTAAAGAAGATCAATGATCAACAGGGCACCTAATTGTCTGGACCTGCTTCCGGTCAAGGCCTGGTCCTTTTCCCGTAGGGGGATCTGAACTGCTTAAACCCTAACTATCACCAGGAGAGAAGAAACTCCCTCTGTTTGAAGACCCTTCAAAGACCAGATGTGTAGTGTAACGTTGACTGGCTTCAGCATAAATAAACTAGCTAATAAACAACAGAACAAAGAACATGGTTTCTGGAAATGTTCCAGCGACAGACTCGCCCAGACCCCTTGACCGTTTAACGCATAAATTGATAATCCGATAAACAGAAAGCGACAGATTAAGAGCTCCCTGTCCAGCAGAAGAATGGCAGATTTACACTCGTGACATGGGCATGACCTCAGGACACCTCCCCTTTTCCCCCTGCATTCCAAAAAAGGGACGCATCCTTTTACTACTTTCAGAAAAGCGCGCGTTTCTCCTGTCACAGACAAAGGGACACGGAATTTACAACAGACAATTTCAACAGATAATCATTTATGCACATAACAGGGCAACCAGATTCACAAATAATATGTTTTATGTCTTATATATGCTTGATGTGTTTCATGTAATCGGTGCAACTTTAATCAGTGTTTTATTACCCTTTTTTAGGAAATAAGGTTATTAAAATGTGTGTAATATGTGAAGTTTAATCTTGAACGAATGGACACGACAAATGCAGGATGTTGAAATGAAGTAAACGTTAATAGTTTGTACAATACTTTCATCTAAGAAACTTTATAGAAGGATTAACACAACTTTTATAGATGGTGTCCTCAATGTGATGAATTAAAGCCTCATGTTAATGAATGCACGCTCTGCCTTGCAAGAAGTCGATTGGAAGATCGCGTCGTGGGACGGACTTATGCCGCGGATCAAAAACCCAATGCAAGACAGACTTGTGTGTGCTTGCTTGCTTCTTCGCCTTTCGCCGTGTTAAGAGCACTCCAACTTGTGCTCACACGCTTACCATCATAGTGATTGGTCATCTAAAACTCAAACACTTCAGTTGAAACTTCGTGATCGTCAGAGATCTTCAAAGAACTTAAAGTCTTGCAAACTTAGACTGTCGCAGAAGAACCGCCAGAGACTCCTCCGTAATCCGGCAACCAACCAATCCAACGAGGGCTCTCCCAAAAGGACATCATCCAAACGTCACTCAGGCACCAGATCAACAGCCAATCAGCAACGGAATTCCCTCCAGTAGCCACGAGGAACAACTCAGCTGTCACCCAAAACGCAAGTACAAACAAGGTCTTCCATCTGCTGAAACAGGTGCTGAACTGGTGAATTGAGTTAAGCAGTAAAGATAGGAAAATCTCTGCTTTGTGATTTTCTCAGGTTGCAAGTAAAAGAACTGTAGCGAATATCTTGCTAAAACTTTGGGCTTTCCTCAGAACTCCGTTAACATCATTCTTCAGAACTGTATGTGTGTGTTTTAGCTTAGTTTAATATAATCTAGAATAGCCAATAAATTCGTGTTTCTTTTACAAAGAATCATTGTCTGGTGTCGTATAATTTTAAAGTCAAACCTTGCCAAGATCACGTTACCTCGCTAGGAGCTTACAAATTATCATAATCGTAACCTGTGGCCAAGGAAAATACACATAGTCAGATTGTTAAGACACACGGACATTAACGTCTCACTGGACGACCATTGATAAGGTGTAAACTATTAAAATTTGAAATAAGTTCTAATCAGGTTGACTTCGAATTTTCCTGAATGAATTAATAATAATGAATTCCCTAAGAAAAGTAATCAGACATTACATGTGTTTCCTACAAGGAAAAGAGACAAGAAACAATTAGTCTCAAGCTAAGTCTATTGAACTGATCTTCATTTGAACTGCTTATCTGTCGCTTGCCTGCTTCCCATGTCTACCGCTAATCCTGTAAATAAACTTCTTGAAACTTACCTGTTAGTCTCCTAATGGTCTCCTTCCATTTGCTGACAGTAGCCAAGTCCTGACTAAACACACATTTAACAAGCACTACAAATTAATAACACAAATTATACAGACAATTAATATTGAATGGTTATTATTAATAGATTACACTTCCATAAATAAAGATTATAGCTTACATCTGTAACCATGTTTCCCCAAGAGGAACGAGACGCTGCACCAGAAATGCTTTGGGAGCACCTCTGTGTAGCAGTGTACTGAAGCACATGTGAAATCAGTCCAATAGAGTGGCAAGACGTCACGGGCAGGGTGACGTAGCGACCAGGAATTTCGCATTTCATTCCCTTTGTGGAACCACGGTTAGACCTAGAGACATTCTCCTTCAGGGAACTCACACTGCATCAGAAACACTTTGGGAATGAGAATACCACCTCTGCGAGGACGAGAGCACTCTGGAGTCTAGAGTGGTCCTCACATCTATGTTATAAAACCTAACAAAGATGAGTGGGGATGACCAGTCCAATGACACCCTACCCCTAGTTGAGTAGGCCCTGAACCCAGAGGTGAAGAGAAGTCAGAGGACTCATAAGCTTAATGCTTAATGTCTATTTTGTTGCTAGGAGGCCTCTCTTAGGGGAACCAATGCAGACAAAAAGTTGGTCAGTTTTCCTCCAGAGGGTAGTTCTGTGGACATAGGTGTCCTGTGCTTGAACTGGACACACTAAAATAAGCTTCTTCTGGTCTGGCTCCTGGAAGGGAGGAGGACAAAATGCCTGCAGCACCTTGGGCCATGGGACATTAGTGGGGACCTTTGGCCCATAACCCAGCCTTTCACCATTCCATTCCAAGATATGACGCGGCCACAGAAAGGGCCTAAAAGTCACCAACTCGCTTCAGAGATTAAATGGCTAATAGAAACACGGTTTTTAGTGTCAGAAACTTACCACTTTTAGCACCACAGAGGAAATGTGTCACCAACAGGCTTCTTGCCAATAACTGACCTCCCAAAAGGGTGTGGTAAGCAGCTATGGCTGCCATGTATACCTTTAAGGTAAAGGGAGTCAACCCTGTGGAGAATTGGTCTTGTATCAGCACTGAACTAACCGGGCAGTTAACTGGAACCAGCTATTGATCTCTGCACCATGAAGTGAAAAGTTTCCACTTCAGGGAGTACAGTTTCCTTGTGGGGAGAGCTCTGGAGTGGGGAATGGTCTCTGCAACCTCAGCTGTGAGACCGGAATCTATCATTTGTGACCCCTCAGAGGTCACACCCATAGTTTCCATAATTCCAGGTGTGGATGCACAATTGTGCTTCCCGCCTGAGTCAGAAGCTCCCACAAAGTGACGTTGAAAAGGGACACAAGGTGTGAGAACCATACTCCGGCCGGCCAGAACTGGGCTACTAGCAGTAGACCGACCTCATACTGGCGGACTCTCTCCAGAACTCCCAGGAGCAGAGCGATCATGGGAAAGGCGCACAGAGGCAGCCTCAGCCATGTCTGTACCATAGCATCCAGTCCCGGAGGAGCTGGATGTGTGAGGGAGAACCAGAGTGGACAACGAGAGCTTTCTCGAGACACAAACAAGTCCACTTGAGCCTGGCTGAACACCCTCCAAATCTGCTCCACCACCTCAGAGTGGAGCCTCCACTCCCCAGGCCCCAGCCACTGCCTCAGCAGGATGCATGCTCCCTGATTGAGGTGCTCAGGAATATAGACTGCCTTCAAAGGAGAGCAGTGATGGCCTCTGTGGTCTGGGAGGAAGTGTTTCCATGTTCAAAACACGGTAAACATCTCCATGCAGTTTATGTACCATGAAAGATGGTCCCTCCACAGAGTAACAACTCATGATTCCTCCTCAGCCTGTGAGGGATGCATCCATTGTAACTGTTATTGTAACTCTGACGTCACTTCCTGTTTGTTGCTGCCGTGTGGTTTGAGTTTGAGCTCCGTCAAGTTAATTCTTTGTCGTCTAATTTTTATCTTAAAATCAATTTTATACACCATCCTTTTTCAGTTTTATAACGTGTGAATATATCCCCTATCGTATTCTACAACAAAAACAATCAGAGCGCTTTGTTAGCACTAGTTCTATTTTTGACTTCCGAGTCCGCTATTAGCATATAGCCCGCTAGCATCGCCAGCGTGGTTGCCGCTAATCTCGCTTACACTAATACTCTATTCACACACATTACCATTGTTTTACTCACTGTTACTTGCTTTAAGCGATGACAAGGAGCTCCCAACATGGGACCCTGGGACAGGAACCAAGGCGTTTTCCACATGACTAAGGCACGAAGGAATCGCCACGTGTCCTTGATCATGTGAAATGGGTTGCCTCTTGATGCAGAACCCCTGGTCCTGAGCCACCACTGCAAGAGCCTTATGTACGGCAGGCCAAAAGTTATCACATTGGACGCAGCTGCCATCAGACTCAACAGTCCCTGAAACTGTTTCACGGTGAGTGGCTGGCCTAGCCTGACTGTTCATGGCTGTGAGAGTCGCAATGGTATGAGCAGGAGACAGATGTGCCTCCATTGTTGTCGAATCCCACACCATGCCAAGATAACTGGTCACCTGAAAAGGAGAAAGCACAGTCTTCTTGGCATTCAGCCTTAACCCCAGCTCTTTCATATGGGTGAGGATGACATATCGATGCCAAACCACTATCTGCTCTGATTGAGCCAGTATCAACCAATCGTAGGTATAATTTAATATGCGGATGCCCTGGAGTCTGAGAGGAGCCTGAGTTGCATCCACACATTTGGTAAAAGTGCAGGGTGACAGTGCTAGGCCAAACGGAAGAACCTGATATGTATATGCTTTGCCCCTGAAAGTAAGCCTCAGGAACGTCCTATGTTTGGGAAGGATGGAAAAATGGAAGTATGCATCCTTCAACTCTATGGTGACAAACCTGTCCTCGGATCTGATTTGAGTCACAATCTGTTTTAACGTCAGCAACTTGAATCTGAACATTTTGATAGAACAATAGAGTTGACGCGGATCTATGAAAGAACACAACACCCCATCCTTCTTTGGAACAATAAAGTAATAGCTGTAGAAGCCGGGCTCTCTAAAGTGGGGGAACATGCTCTATGGCCTCATTCCTCTAGAGAGTAGCCACTTCCTGTTCCATCACCAGAGCCTGCTTGGGATGCACCATCGTGGGTGTGACCACGTTGAAACAAGGTGGATGAGAACCGAATTGGATTCTGTAGCCCAGGGGTCTCCAACTACCGTCTTGCAGACTTCAGTTCCAACCCTGCTTCAACACACCTGCCTATAATTATCAAGTAACGGTGAACACCTTGATTATCTGCATAAGGTGTGCTTGACTGGGGTTGGAGCTGAAATCTGCAGGATGGTAGCTCTCCAGGAGAAGGGGTGGAGACCCCTGCTGTGGCCTCTCTCCACAGTCTGCAGGACCCATTGAGACACATTTGGCAGATGCTTCCACACTGCCAAAAAGTGTACTAAGGGAATCAGTCTCTTGAGAGTAGTCTGAGCAGTCAGCCCGGTGCACCGTTTTTCCCCAGAGGGGCCTACCCTGAGAAGCCTCACTCTCAGAAGCCTTACGCTTCTGTTTTTTAGCCTCCTGAAACCTCTCAACGACAGATTTTACTGCATCGCCAAAGAGGCCAGAAGGCACTAGTGGGGTGTCCAGCAGGAAGAACCTGTCCTTTTCTTTCATATCAGAGAGATTCAATCAGAGATGTCTCTCCAGAGCCAAAGATTTCCTTGGAGACAATTTCCTTGGTGGCCCGGAGAGACAAATCTGCAGCTCGACAGAGTTCTTTGATATCTTTAGAGCCCACCTCCTCGCCTTCATCCAGATCTTTGAGCAGGTCATTTTGGTATGCCTGCAACACTGCCATGGTGTGCAATAAAAAAATTATTGTGTTAGATTACAAATTAATCTAGAAGTAGTAGTCATGATTACTGTCAAGTTTTTTTTTTTACAGTTTTAGTCTTGTACTCAACACTACTTAATACAAGTTACCAACAAAGTATCATTTCACAATAGCACCAATGCTACCAATGATTTCTACAATAATTATGTGCTCTTCAAGTGCAGTTGGAAATATCACAATTACAAGCTACAAGCACATTAATGACCAAGCGAAGTAAAGTGGAATTTACAAGTGGAAATCTAGATGATACAAGAGTTGCTGAATTGTGACGTTGAAAGTGGTGTGTTAATTTGAAACATGGCAGAAGCACTCATCTATAATATAGACCATATAATATAGCTATAATCTGTAAATAGGGATCAGTGAGTGGAAAGCGAGCCATATGTACACAGCAGCACCATTTCCATATGCAAAACTGGCTTGCCGCCATGCCAGCAATTTTCTGAGCGGCAGCAGACACAGCTCTGATCAAACAAATGTACTATGGATGTTATGGATTTAAAAACTTTGACAGCATGCAGAGGCTTATGTAGCATATCTGGAAGCAGTTAAAAAAATCAAGAGGACACATTCCCTCATGTGGAATCAGTTTTTCCCATGAAGTGTCATTGTTTCCATAGGCACAAGGGTTTTTACAGTACTATACCTTTAAAGGGTGGGTTTGCTTTTGGGACTGTATATAGTAGTTATGTAATGTATAATGATGTTTTGTCTAAGTCAAAAGAGTCCTCAAATAAGTGCTGTTTTTTTCTTTCTATTTGTCAAAGAATCCTAAAAAATCAGTTTAAAATTGTAAGATCTGGTGAGCTATATATATATATATATATATATATATATAGCAGCTTTGCCATCATAAGAATAAATCACATTTTGAAATATATCAAAATTAAAATCTGCAATTTTAAATTGTAATAATATTTCACAATAGTACTGTTTTTACAGTATTTTACTAAGCAAATGCAGCCTTGATAAGAGACTTTTAAAAACATAAAAAAATTAAGTATACAATAAATTAACAATATAATAAATTAAAACCTATGTGAATGAAATATTCCCAAAGCATTAATCATAACATTCAGTATACTTTATGTGTAGATATGTTTTTCTTAAAGCCGTAATGCATAATATAGGCCATATGCACTGTAAATAAACCATTTCATGTGAACTTAGTTGCAGAAAGCTTTTCAGAAAAAAATTTCAATTGATAAATGTCCTTCTTTTTCTGCAGCACATGCTTTTTCAACAACCTGCAATCAAACCACTGTAATTGGTGGCATGATGTCACAGAGCAGAAGCTTCAGTTAGTAGTATGAAACCACAGAACCATATTCCAGTCTACTGTGGCTTTGTCAAGCTTGCTTCAAATATGTGCAACACTTGCCTAATGATGGTCTTGGATGAAAGGCAGTGCTTATACAGTTTCAAAATCCCTGCGATGGACGATCATGATGCCAGTGGGTCAATTAATGCCTTGACAAAGATTGCACACATGTGGTTGGTTTAGTCTTAAAGTCTTAAATATGCCTGAGAACCCTGTAGTCATGAAAAATGCATAATGTCAGGGGGAGCAGTTGTTCAGTGTGTCAGTGAAGACACGCAAAATGGTCTGGCCAAAAGTGAGGGTTAGAGACCCTGGTGCCAAGCTACAGACTGCTTGGCACACATTGGGAAACACCTCCCAAGAGCCTGGCAAGAGCTGAAGTCTGTTAAGTTAGGCAACTTAGTGACCGTTTCTGAATGAGTCAGTGGGAATGTGGGTTTTGAGTAAAAAAAACTGTGTCACTCTGTTGTTTTTGTTTTTTTTCTTTGAGGAGAATAATAGCCATTTCTTTCATTGTCTGATGAAAATGTACAAAAAAAGCAGTCTAAGAATTCTGCTCACTATTATTATCTGATATGGCATTTTATTGTGTGGAGTGTCCTCTAGTGGAAAGAGTTGGGAAAGTGATTGCTCTGTTCCACTTGAGGTGTTTTCAAAGACAGCATTAACAAACCACATCTGAATCATTTTTTATCACAAACAGACTACTTGTATCATCATGCGTTTTGTTTCTCTGGGCCTTTTTCTTCTGTAAGATCATATGGAGAGAGAGAGAAAGATTTCATTTTTATATGCTTTTGTGTGGCTTGGAGTCCTTGTCTAACTGCAGAGCCAACATAAGCTCTGTTTCCAACTGTACCTCCTTCTCAAATCTCTCTGTCTCCTAATTCAAATCTGCAAGAGCCTCCATCAAAATGCTACATGGCCTCATGCCAAAGTTAACTTCCTGGATCGTACGGTTACAGACTTGCTCACTTACACACACACACACACACACACACACACACACACACACACACACACACACACACACACACATTTACTTAACTATATAAATGGGGGCTTTCCATAGACTTCTATTGTTTGTTTAATATACAGCTAGTTATACTATAACCTGTCTTTTGTCAGATTGTTCCTAAATGAAATGTGTGAAATGTGACACACACACACACACACACACACACACTGGTGTTCATGTTTTATGGGGATATTCCACAGACATAAGGGACATTCCATAGATGTAATGGCTTGTATACTCTACAAACTGTAATTTCTGTCCCTTACCCTATAATCCTACCCTCTCACACAAAACTTTATGCAGTTTTAGTTTTTCCAAACTACAACAACAACAACAACAACAACAGACAGTTAGTATGATTTATAAGCTGTTTTTATCATGGGGACATAAATAAATAAATAAATAAATAAATAAATAAATAAATAAATAAATAAATAAATAAATAAATAAATAAATACATACATACATACTATACATACATACATACTGTCAGTGATGTGGACTTGTGTTTCCTTGTTTTACCCCTGTCTTAGTTCCTGTTTTCCTTTTTTGGTCATGTTTCCTGTTCCTGTCCTCATTATGTTGATTTGATTCCACCTGTGTTTCCCTTGTTTCCTCCCTTGTTACTTAAGCCATGTGTTTTGTAGTCTCGAGGGTCCGGTGTTAAATGTCTTCATGTCCTTCTGCATTCCTGAGCTGTATCCCGTTTTATTTTATATCATTAAAGTCTATTGGTTTTGAGCAACTCCCGCATATCCTCGTTTCCTCGTGCATGCAAATCTATCTTAATTTCGATAGATAAGTTAATGTTTGTTTGTATATACCTGGTGTTCCCTACATTATGGGGAAAAAATTTTCCTATAAGCATTTTGGGGACATTTGATCCCTATAATGTAGGGAATACCGCACGCACACACACACACAATAAAACGGTACATGTGTTGAACATACATTTATTGTACTTATCTAAAAAAGGACATCTCAAAGAGTTATGTTACTTTTATATAAAGCTAGTTATATATACTATAACCTGACCTTAACCCACACCCTAAAAGAAAACATTCTGCATTTTTACAATTTAAAAAAGGAACTTGATTTACTTTATTTGTAGCCTATACTGTTTTTTTATTTATTTTTTTTTACAAATGAGGATGTTCCCAAAAGAAGGACTTAGGAAGCTTTATCATGTGATTTAGCTCATGTCTGGGTACAAATGTTTTCCCACAAATTAATTGAATATGGTTAACTAGGTACCCACATACAAAATTACATACATGTTTACTTGGCTATCTACAAGAGAACATATCACTGGCTTTTTGTTTTTATATACAGCAAATTAATTACAATATATAGTTTAGAGGTGCCCAAACCTTTTGCAATAAAGACACATAGATGAAAGTAAATTTTGTATTATAAAAATGTTATTTTCCATTTATAAAATTCCCTTACAATCTCTACATATAAATGAAAAAGTAGTAAATTTTTCCCTACCTTTCTTGAAAGGTAAATGTGTCAAGATAAGACTTGTTTTAAGAGATGATATCTTTCAGTTTATTTTCATATATCACTGGGATTTTCCCCTTTGTTTTTAACATAAATATAATACAATTTTGAGAGGTTTGTGCTTAAACTGCTAAAAATGGGTTATGCTTAAAACTTAAAAAAAAATGCTTTCTTATAACTGGCCATCTTTCTTTTTGGTTTGGCTTGCCTGAGAAAGGAAAACCTTAACTTAAAGACATTGGGTTTACTAAAGAATTGATTAAGTTTGACGTTTCAGATAAACTGAAGGCATAATTCTGTGAGTTTAAACAGAAGTTGTGGCTGTGAAATACCACATATGTTCAGGTTACCTTAGATGACCATTTGGTGGCAGCTCTATCATGCCTCTGACTGACGGCGACCTTCATGACTGTGCCAGATCACGCAAGATCAATATTCCTCCTTTGATGGCCATTCATTCATCATGCTGCCAGGGGATGCCTGGAAAAAAAGACACAGAGTGATCTAAATTTACATTTAAAGATACATTTCTAGCACTCTACTTTCTACCAACATTTAGAGACCCAGTTAAGAAAATAGTCTTCACTAACCTTATACACAGTATTTTACATGGATTTTCTTTGAGCCACGCTGTCTTATTTTAGTTTAAAAAAAAGCAGAACTCAGAAAGAGGGAGCGGGACAAGATGCAAAAAAAGAGAAATGAAAAAGAATTGTGCGCTCAAATACAACCACTGGAAAAGACATTTATAGGAACTGCTAACCACGCAGTTTAAAAGTACAGAGCAGAGAGATTGAAGACTATGTGAAGCTGTGTTGTCTGTACTAAGCCAGTCTCTTTTTTTGTCTCATACTTGAGAAGACTGAGCGCCAGTGCCAGTGATTCTGACAGAAACCACTCTTGGCTACTGTTATGGCAGTGTGTTTGAGGGGAATGGGGCCAGCCGAAGACAGAAAGTTGGACCAAAAAGGGGCAAAACTGTGAACATACTGTGAACTGTATCCATGATCAAAAACAAATAAATTCCACAGCCACTGAATCATATGGTCAGCTTCTGTTCGCTCCAGACGCCCTTTCCACTCGAAACCAACAGGACACTCCTATTGTCAAAATATGAATGCATTGGGTTTGAGCTATACATTTTGGTTACACTTTTTAAGCATTTGTGACAACTGTTGACGAAAGTAGTCTCAGCACAATGCACATAAGATCTGGAAGGACACAAGTCAGTTAAATGAAGATGGTTTTAAAATGTTTCCACATGTAGAATCAGTAAGTAGCGCGAATTTATGCTGGTTTCATTAAACTCAAAAAGTGTGTACTTTCAGTTCTTTTACTGGTGATATACTGAAAGGCTTTTGTTTTATTAGCATCTTTTTCATGCATGAAAATAATCATTGTTAGTATAATTGCTTCATTTAAAAGCTATGCAGTTAGAGAACTAGGAGGAGAGAGTTCATGTGTTTTTTTTCTGCAATTTTCTGTTTTTACAAAATAGCTGTATCCATTTTATGTTTTTGTTTTAGGGTTGTATAGTACAATAAAACTCCACACACTTTTGAGTGGCCAATTGAATGAGAGACAGAAAAGAAACCCACTATAAAATGAAGAAAGCCATAATTTTGACCTTTTGCATTTTGTCCGGGACAAACTTTCACAGGCTACAACAGAAAAGTAAAAAAAAAAAAACTTGTCAGGTGTTTAAGTGTAAGGCAAAGGTATTTCCTCATTAATAGTGTGCTCAAATTTTTAGACAAGACACGAGAGAGAAAAAGAGTAATGTTTCCCTCAGTTACCTCTTTCTGCTTGCGTCCATAAGAGCGCAGCGCCTGTTTCCCGCTGACTACTATGAAACGAGATCATTAAATTGATTCCATCTGTACGTTTGTGGATAACTTTCCATCCACCAGCACATGCTTCAGCCCCTTTCCTGCACGTTCCTCTTTATTTACAAAGATCTGTCTGCAGCCAAAAATCCATACTAACGTATATAATATCTTATATTCTATCTCATGATGTAATGATGTATATCTTTGTCAAACTGGTCAAGTATTCCAACCTTGAACCCTGTAGCCTTTCACCAAAAACAAAATAATATAAGTGTGTGCCATAATTACTTCAAATCGTTTAATACTCACTAAACTGAAACATTAAACACTGTACCCTGTTGGTGAAGGGAATGCATTGACACTTAACTAATTGTATGTTGTAAATGATGTAAAATCATGCCTTTTGGGACAACATAAAAGTACTTTTTGGCAGTTCTAGACTCATTTTGTAGAAATGAATGACATCTAAATGTTACTAGCCTACCATCATCTAACAACAAACGCTTGACTGATGAATGCTGCTGTTTGTGTGTGATGTCAAACTAATGGCTGTATACAGAGTTTGTAGACATTGTCCTTATCCAGATGCCATCCAGTCATTAACTTGCTTATTGTAGACTCTCATTCATCAGTTTGAACTGAATTCAAAGTTCACAGTTGTACAATCAAAGGAAATGTGTTCGGTGAGTATATTCTGATATTCTTTATGATCACTTCAAGATGTGTTATGCGGTCTGTAACACCATCTTTTGTCTCATGGTGGCGCTGGTGCACTTTCTCACATGCTTAGACCATTTTTATATGAATGTCATTTGTGAATGACAGACACATTGCAAATCAACACATTCAAATTCATAGCAGTCATGCTGAAAAAGCTTGAATAATGTCAAGATGACTTTAATGATAATGTCATAATGTCACAAGATGTCATTCATCATAATGATAATGTAAATATTATTTTGAATTATGGCTTCACCTTTATTCATAAAGATAATGTACTCGTCTATTGTTTTACTAGTACATAGAGTACATGCATATCAAATACATGAAATAGTACATGAAATAATTGTTAATATTTCTTATATAAATATAAAGTGTTACTATATTTTAAACAATACTTATTACAATAACGGTCTCGGCTTGGAACAACATGATAATATAACTTAACTTTACAATGGTGTATTACAATTTAATAAAATACCTTTCATTCTTATTGCATTATTATATTTTAACATTTGGCATTGTTTTACATCATTTTATTAAAAATATATATTTTTTTATTATGTTAATTATGTAATAGTCATTTCATATCAATAACAATAATAATGATATTATGGGAAAAATATTTTACAGACAGGTGTGACCCCTTGAGGCCTGGGGTAAGGGCAAGAATCTCCCATGTCCAATATAGAAGCAATTAATGCCCATCTTAATATTGATTGTAAACACCATCAATGAGCTTTCAAGAACCTCAAAACACACCCTACTTAGTGAAAAATTATAAGGGGTTTTGAGAGAGCTGGTCTGCAAACCATATCATCTGATGAAGCCTCAGTCAAGGAATGCCAGGAGAAAACAAGGTAGATCCAAGTGCAGTTGTTTATTAAGTAACAAATGAAACAATAGAACAAAACATGGCAAAAGGGTCATCCAAAAGCACAGAGCAGATAACATGAAGAACATGAAATTACTAAGAACTAAGACAAATACAATCTAGCAGCAAAGACAGACAGAGTGAGCATGTTATATATAGATGGGGTAATGAGTAAATGATAAACAGGTGCTACTGATCAGAACAGAATTAACAAGCAAGGGACTATGGGAAATTGAGTTTAACACATAAAACATAGAAACAGGAAGAGCGCCCTCAAGTGGCCAGTCCAGGCCACCACAACCAGACACTGTGACATTACCCCCCCTCTGCGGAGCAGATACCAGATGCTCCACCAGAACACACAAAAGTTCAGGAGGGAGGTGGAATTGAGGCGGACCAGGGGGAGGGACAGCAGGCCAGGACCATACAATGGAAGGGGGCCAGGGGACAGAGATAGACCAGGGCATGAGCACAGAACCGGCAGGGTGAAAGGCCAAGGCGGGACCGGCAGCATGAACCAGCAAGGCCCCAACCACACAGGAATCCCAGCAGATAGCCAGGATGGAGCCGGAGGAATGAGCCAGCGAGGCTCCTGCCAAACAGGAACCCAGGCGGGCAACCAGAGCAAAGCCGGAATCCTGCCAGGCAACACTGGTGGAACAAACTGGAAAACCCTCTCAGCGACTCAGGGAAAACTGTAAACAAGAGCAGAGAGAGTTTAGTACCAGCCTCCTTGGCTGCAACAGGACAGGCCGATTGATCCGCAACGGTCTCTCTGAGCTCCCGGACTGGAGCGGGCTCTGGAGTGGACTGTGAGCTCCCGGACTGGAGAGACTTCCTTAATGAGCTCTGTGGGTTCCCGGACTGGAGCGGGCTCTGGAGTGGGCTCTGTGAGCTCCCGTACTGGAGAGACTTCCTTAATGAGCTCTGTGGGTTCCCGGACTGGAGCAGGGTCTGGAGTGGGCTCTGTGAGCTCCCAGACTGGAGAGACTTCCTTAATGAGCTCTGTGGGCTCTGGAGCCGGCTCCCGGACTGGAGTGAGTTTTCCTGCCCTCCTTCTCACCCTCCGCTGCTTAGTGGGAGTCTGAAGGACAGAGGTTGTGGGCTCTGTGATCTCCCGGACTTCTCACCCTCCGCCGCTTAGTGGGAGTCTGCAGGATAGGGGTGGTGGGAAAATCCCTGCGGAAGGGTTCTGACTGGCCTGGTTCTGCCCACTGACTTCGACCCTGGAGATATTTGATGAAGCCCCAGAAGTCTAGGATCTCGAGTCCTTTCATCTCCCACTGGGGCAAAGGATCATCCAGGGACCAGCGGGAGGGACGGCGGGCCAGGACCATACAATGGAAGGGGGCCAGGGGACAGAGATAGACCAGGGCATGAGCACAGAACCGGACTGGAGCGGGCTCTGGAGTGGGCTCTGTGAGCTCCCGGACTGGAGCGGGCTCTGGAGTGGGCTCTGGAGAGGGTCTTCCTGTCCTCCTTCTCACCCTCCGCCGCTTAGTCGGAGTCTGAAGGACAGAGGTTGTGGGCTCTGTGATCTCCCGGACTGGAGCGGGCTCTGTGAGCGCCCGGACTGGAGCGGGCTCTGGAGTGGGTCTTCCGGTCCTCCTTCTCACCCTCCGCCGCTTAGTGGGAGTCTGAAGGACAGAGGTGGTGGGCTCTGTGAGCTCCCGGACAGGAGCGGGCTCGGGAGTGGGTTCTGTGAGCTCCCCGATTGGAGCGGGCTCTGGAGTGGGCTCTGTGAGCTCC